>NC_079164.1:18269846-18357346 GCF_947568905.1 Ostrea edulis | reverse complement strand
AAATAAATATTGAAAACATTCAATTCCACACGAAATCGACCTCATTTCAAACAATACATCCTTTTGCTGTAAAATTCACCTCCCAGATAAACAAGGTAGTTCACTACAGTAAAGCTTATATTCTTTATGACACTACGTCACAAGATGGTGATTTAAATGTTTTGTGAAATTATTTGTATCTATCGGTTTGTTTGTCTATCATCGTAGCTCAGTGGTTAAAGCACTGGGCTGGTGAACCGCAGATCTTGAGTTCAAAGAGTCTTTTGTTCTTAAGTGTTGAAATAATGCCACCTTAAGCGCATGTATCACCTCATTTTGTAAAATATCTAGAGGCCCAAGAAGCGTGAAATGTCTTACTTTTAATAAATCTCACAGAAATCTAAATTTTTCACTTTTCAGTTTATTTTTTCATCACATTTTCTTTGTTTTACACTTGCAAGCTGTCTTGGTTACTGGGAGTACAAGACCAACAGTCTGGTACAATAATTTATTACCAGACTGTTAACAGGCACTGTCCCTTGGTGCCCCCTGTAATCAAGTCAACAATTCATACTTTCTTTAACACTTCGTACAATTGTTTTCATTTATATAATTATTCTATTTTAACCTCCCTGCTTTAGCATAAAACATTCAGAACAACTGGACCCTGCATGTACATGTTTTTTATACTTGCATACTGTACTTACTAAACTATAATTATACTGATTTGATTACAGTTTTATATGTATTCACACTACACTTAATATCATTATCCGCTGTCTCTGAAACTGGCACTGTCCTTAGATGTATGTAGCAGTTGGGTATACATTTATCTGTGAATACACTTATTCTTCTGATTTGGCAAAAAAAAAAATATGTTTGTTTCAGGCCGCCTCTGATTTTAAAAAAGGGTCGGTAGGTAGGTTTTTTATTTTTTTTTTAAATATTTTTTTTAAAAATTAAATATTTGCCTTCGAATTAATGCAATTTGATAGTTAAAGTTGTTATACAATGTGTTTAATAGATAAATAATGGGTTCAGAGCACAATGTTTAATTGACAAAATACTCAGTATGTGATTGAGTTTTGATATATATATATATATATATATATACATTTACAATAAATGTCTTGGCATTTCGGGTAATAGTTCGTACATCGATAAATTGAAATCGGAAAATTAAAAAAAATTAATAGGGTCAGTGGATACATTTAGGGTCGGTCGGGCGACCTGAAACAAACATTTTTTTATTTTGGCCTTATGAAAATGAATTACTGAAAACAAAATAAATAAAAAGGTAATTGTGACTGATTTCCCACGTTTTACTTTATGAAGACCAGGACAGAAACAAAGGGAATAGGAAAGACCGAATATAAATAGCCCCCTCATTTCCACTGAATTTTATACTGTATCCTAGTGTATTGTTCTGCAGATTTTTGTGGAAAGTCAAGAAATCTGATATAGACATGATGTCCAAAAGCTTTTAAATTTTCTGATCTTTAGTTGAATCTGTGTGCAAAATTATAAAACCTGATCAATGTTTCATTATTAAAGATGTGGGTACCAGGAACGAATGTGGGACGTTTCGACCTCAGGGACGTTTTGACCCAAGACGTTTCGACTTTAAAGACGTTTCGACCCTGGAATATATTGGGTCGAAACGTCTCACCTAATTTTTTTTTATTGATAACTGGGACGTTTCGACCCAAAGTTTAATCTTAAGACTCTCTCTCTCTCCATGTATGTATGTTTATATAATTTATTTTGTTTTATGTGTATTTATGAATTGATTTTGGAATGTCAGTGTTATGTATTTATGATGTTAAATAAAGATGTATCAATGTTTGCCACTTGTGTTGTTAGTTATGGAGATTTTGATTTACATAATGATTTTTGTAAAGTTTGAAAACAAATGCTTTTTTCTTCATTGGAATTCATTATTATATCCATTAATTGTCGCTGTGACTGTAGTACAAAGAGCAGCGTGCGAGATAACTGCAATCAAACGTGACAAAATTGGCGCTAATTGGTGGACTCGAAAGCGAAGCCTTTCAAAAATAATTAAGAGGTAGTGTTTGGTGTGGAAACGATAATGATGAGATCAATGTATACACATCCAAATACATATGAAAGTCACCCCATACAACCCTCGTTACACCCAAAGAGTTTGACGATTCAAGATGTCTAGTAAGTTAAATTCATATTTTTCTACTATAAACACTGATTTTCACGTGAGATTTCCTCATTAAAAATAGGCTAAAACCGTCAGACGAAAAGAAACACAATTGATCATCGAAACGTATGAGGTCGAAATGTCTTTGGGGTTGAAACGTCCTAGTAATATATATATATAAACAATAAGGGGGACGCTTCGACCCAAAATGGAGTCGAAATGTCCTAGGTCGAAATGTCTTTGAGGTCGAAACGTCCCGTTACCCCCAGGAACAAGGGTAAACGGTAAATGTAGTACGACCGAAACCCGAATGCCGAAAGTCACGGATAACGATTTTTGCATGAATTCTTTCTTAATAATTGATAGAATGACATCAAACTTATTATGATAACTGTTTGTGACCTATTAAACAAAAATCATATAACTTTTTTGGGGAATTCTGTAAAGAAGGTAATGAACCAGAGTTTTCAGATACCAAAAAGCGGTAAATTTAGTACGTTTTATAAATGCCGAAACCCGAACACGGTCGCCGATTTTTTGATCTACCGAAAGTCCGCGTTTTAGCATTATAGACAATATTGAATTAGACTGAGTTCTAGATATCTAAGGTAACTTAAATAAATCGCAATTGCATATATGGTGCATTTATATGTGCATTTTATTGTATCACCCTACATATTATTTATAATTATACATGTGTAGTACACGCACTTTTTTGCAATATTTCAATCCACTTTGATATATATACACTATAAATAGTGTGCTTCTTTTTAAACTTCAGTTGTTGAAGTATATTCGTTATTGAATAATTTTATAATTCAATTATTATTTTGATGCAGTGTAGGATACTAATGCATACGAAGTGTGGTTTAAAGTAATCATATGGACATGTAATTTATATGTAATTTATCGTCGAAGAACGACAAATTTTAATATTATCATTCCATCATCAAGACGATTAACGACTGTACTATCATATTTCCCTTTTCTTTCTTAATCAAAATTACAAAATATTGTAAAAGCACACATTTTGGGTTACATTATTTACTTTAGGGGGAATAATTTCTTTACTTTCGGAGTTTAAATTTTTATTCAAAATAACATGAATGGGTGAATGGGGAACTTTCGCGTAGTTAGAGCTGGGCAACGGAATCAATGGTTAATGTTGTAATCATGACTAATTACCGACAGACATCCTCAACTATCATTTTACATGTACGCGTACGCTGTTTAGGTACGACTTTACCAAACTAAGGGGACCTACTTGTTCCGATTAAAAGAATATCACGATTACAAAATACAGCAGTTTTTATTATTTTGTGTTGTGGAAATAATGATAGAAACTTAAAATTATATTTTGCATGAATATGATTACTTAAAACCCAGTATTTACAAAGGGGCTGTGGGAATCGGTCAGTGTCTTCGACCTTGTTTGGGTTCCGACATTTATAAAACGTACTAGATTTACCGCTTTTTGGCAGGTGAAAACTCTGGTTTGGTACTTTTGTAGAAGAATTCTCAGAAAAAGTTTATGTTTTTTTTATGTACCTAGGTTACAAACAGTAACCACTCCAAATTATATGTTATTACATGCAGCATTAAGAGAGAAAACTCGAAAAAATCCCTATCCGGGACTTTCGGCTTTCGGCCGTACTACATTTACCGCTTACCAGGAACAAGCTGCAAACAGTGTGCAAATGCCAAGTGCAACAGAGCAGATGAAGACAGTTTGCTTGTACAGGCACCTGAAATGCAAATACTGGGTCGTGGCAGAATATGAGAGTCTGTTTGTAGAGGAAAAGTTACCTTGAGAGCGTAATGTGGAGGATTCATATTTCGATGATGGTGCAAAGATGAAGCTGACAGTCACGAGTTTTTACATACTTCAATAAACCCTTGGATGTTTCCGTTAGGGACATGAAAACTCTCGAAACATTCCGAGAAATAAAATACTCTAAAAGAAAAGCAAATGGCTTCAACAGAATGAATATCTAAATCTATTATCGAAAGACTGATGGCAATATAAAGTTTAACACATTTATTTTCTAATTGAAAAAAAGATATCTATATTATTGAAATATCACCTTGGCCTATTTGTCGGGATTTGAGAGTGTAACCTTGAAAGAAACATGGCGGCGCCCATGTTGAACGGTGATTAAGCCGACACTCCACTTCATCTGTGAGCGGTTATAGGCCTGTCTATCATTGTAAGATGAAATGTAATTCGAATATGATAATATAGAATAATTTGTATATTTATTGAGTATAGCTGAGAGTATGAATTAGAATATTTTGGGTGAATCTAGAATATTTTTAATTTGCATCGCGTCGATGCAGTGTCTGCATTTGTAGGATATGCAGTTCAGAATAATAAAATTAACCTACATTAGTACGAGTGTGAGGTAGAGATGTTCTACCTCTGGAACAAGGTTTACTGTCTAGGACTCAGCTAATCTGTGGATCTTGTTCCCTCGGTGGAATTTCCCTATCCCACACTCTTGCAATTTTGCTAAAGAAGGAATTTTACTTACAGTTTAGTGTACATACAGAGCTCCAGATAATTTTTTACCACAAAGAGTATTTACTCCCTGATTTTCAAATCAAAGAGTACTTTGCTTTTCAGAAAAATTCAAAAGTGTATTTTGTTAATTTACTGATTATCTTTGCTGTTTTGCACAGAAGATGTCACCAGATAAACGATACTTCTTCCGTTAAACTTTAACTTTATACTAAAAGGCCGCTCCAGCTATTTACGGGGAAAATCCTTTGCAGTTCTTTTTATCAAAACTATTCATTGTTATTGGGAATTTGATATTTATCATTGATGCATTAAATTTGAATATGTCAGACACTCAGTCACATGATTATGATCCAATTCTGTATATCATTCGTCCATGATTGATAATACAAGTTTTTTTCTGTACTTTCGACTGCACAATAACTCTTTAAGAAAGAAAGTATAACAAGTAGGCCTATATAATAGTGTTTTGAGTTAACTCTTCCAATTTTTCAAAATTGTGATTGTCATCAAAACGTATTTCATAGCGCTAAATATCATGTATGATCTAGCTGCAGAACTGTAGCTCTCTGAAAAAATATTTTGACATAACATCTCTGTTATGTCAAAATATTTTTTCAGAGAGCTACAGTTCTGCAGCTAGTATGATCAAGCCCTGGGCTAACCTCAATTCATATGAATAGATAATTCATATTTATATCATACTACATGTATCACAAATACGCGGACTAATACGCATTACTTTGGGAGTGTAAAGTGCATCTACATTCGCTAATGTGTAATTGTACACATGATTTTTAACTTAAATGCGTATTTGGTAAAATTTAATGAGTATTTACGCTGATACGCACCTTATCTGTAGCTCTGACATACAGTAAAAATTTAGTGACTTTCAGAAAATTCAAAATTATCAAGATCCACGCTTGAAATTCAATGCTAATAGAGGGCGAAGCCCTCTCACGGCCTGAAGGTCTCCCTATAAGTAACACGTATATATATGTTTAAAAGGAAAATATAGAAAACTAATAAATGAAAAATTAAAACCATACCTATAGGCTAGAACTTGAAAATTTTGGTCCCAATGGCGTCGATTCGAATACTATCGCGTGGACATGTATTTCTCTATTTTGAATCTCGTGTACTTTAGTTCACGTTATTCTGAGATGTTACATAAAATCCATAAAAGCATGTAAATCTTATTTTCTTAGTCATATATAATTGTACAACGTTTCCTATGTTTGTTTATTTGCTAAACATTGACGCTGAATATGACGTCACAATGCACTGTTTACATCAGTTGCATAACGTTTCCCGTGTTCAATGAATAGGCGGATCAAAAGTGTTAGAATACTTTGATTGAGCTGTCCTCACACGTTAGGTGCTAATATTTCTGGATATTTTTTGTCCTGTTATGGATCTAGATACTAATGCCAATATTTTTTGCTTCGCCCTCAAACACGGTCACGCCGTAAGACATATTAATATGTTGATACAGTGTGACCATTGGACTGAGGGAGGCATGAAATGGTCAATATTGTGTTCCAAGGCATTAGTGATAATCATTTTCCGTTAAGTATGGTAAATTATAATTGAATTCATTTAAAAATGTATATTATTTATGAAATTCCCATTGTGCTAAATGCCTAGTTATATCTACAGGATCCGCCTGTTCATTTAACGTGGGGAATATAATGCCAGCCAATGTAAACTATGCATTGTGACGTCACATTTAGCCTCATCTTTTCTCTCTCTTTCAAATCAAACAATTATAAGCAACCATACATCCCGGTTTGTAATTTAAAAGACAGTTAAAACTAAATTAAATTAACCAAAAAATTCAAAGTGGTAAAAAAGTAAGTGAAAATATATCATATATTTTTATTTAAAGAAACCCATATTGGCATAAACTCGTTCATCTATTTAGTCGTATTACTGTTTTTCTATTTGATGGTTGGCTAAAAATGGTAACAATAATAACTATACCATTCATTTTTAACAAACTGGGTGTTTGAATTACAAATTGCACATCAGTCTTGTATTTTTGGCATTCAAATTTAAAACACGAATAAATGTAGAAGCAACTAAATAATAAACAAAACAAAATGACGGCGCCGGATCACAAAATTTTCAGTGATTGTATACATGTAGAGATTATCTATTCATTTGCTGATTGTCTCATAATTTATGGTTTCACAGAGTTCAGGCCCAAACTGGCTTAGCCCCTGTGTATCATACCAACGCCTGCCATGACATGGGACCTCCATTTTTAAGGTCATATCCAAGAGACCCATGATTCTCACTTCTAATTGCTGAGCATTTGGCAAAGGAGCAATCGCTACCTATGTCAATGTTTTAGGTTTGACGCGGCCATGGCATAAGTGGGGCTCAAACTCGCTGCCTTCCGGTTATGAAGTGAATGCTCTACCACTGAGCTGCCATGACCGGTTTTTATCTTCATATTATTCCACAGCAGATTCTTTTGAATTCATTTGGTTGCTAAGTCTGAATCAATAAAGAGACTCGTTTACTGAAAATAAAGATGAAATAGTGTCCAGAATAAACCCAGAACTTTTAGAGACTAAATGTGATACTAAAATTCAGAGAACAGTCAAATTGACTGATGTGTTACTAAACCGTCTTTTCACTGCCCTTCCAAATTTCACAGCTAAGATAAATTTTTGGGAAAATATTATAGAATTGCTAGAATAGATAGACTTAGTCACACTACAGAAGTAGTAAACTTTATAAAACTTCATTATTTTTTTTTTTTTACAGATATATCTAGGTAAAGATGGCTGCTGTTTCAATGGACTTGCTGAGGAAGTCCATTCAGAGAATGAATTTATGTCAGATGTCTACTCTATCACAAGGTAATTTTAGTACAGTCAGGACAATATTAGATAAACTTGTCAAATAAGGGTATATTTACAGGAAAATTGTATTCAGGATTATGAAATTCATATCTTAACCCAAAATGGAACTCTGTGAATATTTTTAAAAATATTTTAAATAATATTATTAGTAACATAGTTTGTTGTTGATGTAATATAATGATTTATACCTGGTCAGAAAATTCCATTGGGGATGAGAATATTTGGAATTATATCAACCATATTAGGTCACCTACAAACCATGTAATGAATATCTTTTACTGACTGCCTTTCTAGGTCACCCGAGTCACTCTGGTAACAACTTACTGCTATTGGTCACATCCGTCGTCGTACGTTAACAATTGGATATTTTTAATTTCTTTCTGATAACCTTTCCAATTCTTTTCAAAATTGGTATGAAATATTTTTTGGACAAGGGGACATAAATTGTAAATTTCAGAATTTATGTACCCCAGAGGCCTCAGGGGTGGGACAAGAATTGACCAATTTTCAAAATTCTTCTTCTCTAGAACCAAAAATCTGTAAGAAAAACTAAATACAAAGTCATGTAGAGCAGGAAGCCCTTTACCAAATTTTGAATTTCATGATCCCCATTGTAAAGGTTCCAACTCCAAGGTGGACCAAACTTTACATTTAGTGTTTATGTGTAAAACATTTAAATAACGTCTTTCTGCTATATTGATGCTAAATAGATATTTAGAAGGAGCCCTTTACCGAAATTGTAAATTTCTTGATCCCAGGTGAAAGAGTTTTAGTTCCAGGGTGGGGCTAAAATTATCATATTGATTAAGAAAGACTTTATCTTTAATTTTGCTGATGCTGTATACATACAAACTAAATGCATATGTAGAAGAAATATGGGAGGTACCAAAATTGTGAATTTCGTAACTCCAGGGTTCTGACTCTTGGCCAGACCCAAAACAGTCATATAGTGTTAATGTAACATATATAATGTAAAGTCTTCCATAAGGGCTTCCGTGGCCGAGTGGTTAGAGCATCGCACTCAAAATCACATGGCCTCTCACCTCTGGTTGGCGCGGGTTCGAATCCCGCTCGCGCTGGTAAGTGAGAGAGTTTCCCAGTTAACTTTCGGAAGGTTGGTGGTCTCTTGCCAGGTACATGGTATCTGGGTTCTCTCTTTCCACCAATAAAAAACTGGGTGCCACCAGATAACTGAAAAATTGTTGAGCGTGGCGGAAAACGTCAATCAATCAATCCATCAGTATAAATACTATTGGGGACATTTGTGTATTAAAAGAACACATTTTGTTTCATACTGCTGCTGAAAATTTTAATTTAGCTTAGATATGAAAATGATTTTAGATTTCACAGGCTTTGGGGTTAGTGCTTTTTTAAACTCAGCTAATTAATAAGGCCTGTGGGCCTCTTCTTTAAAAAGCATAAATCTATGAGAAATAAAACTTGCATGAAATTGAGCTCTCATGTAGGATAGATTGTTACCTAAAACAACTGACGTCACACACAAGTGACGTGAGATTCTGGATAACCTACATATTTGCATTCAATGTATTGTTCGAATTCAGTTTCAACAGTGATGTATTTTGTGATTTAACCCACAAGAACATAAGGGTTGCCATTGAGGGGTCAGACTTTACCGATCTCTAGACCATTCGGCTTAGATAAGACTCCCCAAGAAAATTCATGATGCTGTATAGAAAAGCACATATTAAATGCATTTCACAAGTTGTATGACATCACAACGGAGCATTACATCACCATGTATATATAAGTCTTAGGTCTCTGTGTCAAGAGAGAAATTTCATAACATATTAGCATTATTCACTATCACTCCGATGTTATAAGCTGTATATCTATAATTCTACTTGTCAAATGTTTAGACACTGTCTTACACCTGAACTTGATATTGTATACATGTATATGCATCAAGTTTTTAGCTCAAGTGAGCTTTTCTGATCGCCTGTTGTCCATCGTCTGTCTGTAAACTTTTTATATTTTGGACTTCTTCTTTAGAACCAGTGAACTAATTTCAACCAAACTTGGCAAAAAGCATCCTTGGGTGAAGGGCTTTCAAGTTTATTCCAATGAAGGGTCATGCCCCCTCCAAAATGGAGATAATCACAAAAATGCAAAAATAGGGCGGGGTCATTTAAAAATCTTCTCAAGAACCACTGGGCCAGAAGAGCTTAAATTTACATGAAAGCTTCCTGACATAGTGTAGATTCAAGTTTGTTAAACTTATGGCCCCTGGAGGTAGGATGGGGCCACAATAAAGGATAAAAAAAATTACATACAAATATATAGGGAAAATCTTTAAAGATCTTCTCAAGAACCACTGAGCCAAAAAAATTTTTAAGAACCACTTGGCCAGAAGAACTGCAATTTACACGAGAGCTTCCTGACACAGTGCAGATTCATGTTTATTAAATTCATGGCCCCCGGGGGTAGAATGGGGCCACAATAGGGGATCAAAGTTTTACATACTAATATATAGAAAAAAAAATCTTTAAAAATCTTCTCCTCAAGAACCATTGGGCCAAAGAAGTTTACATTTGCATGAAAGCTTTCTGGCATAGTGCATATTTGTTTGTAAAAACATGGCCCCCAGGAGTAAGTTGGGGCCACAATAGGGATCAAAGTTACACATGCAAATATATAGGGAAAATCTTTAAATATGGACCAAGGTGAATCAGGTGAGTGATGTGGCCCATGGGCCTCTTCTTTGAATTCATGATATATGTGCTACAGTAATTTTGATACATTACAATCGTAATGCATCTGACCTTGAGTTCTCCCCAAATGTACATACATGTAGCTACATATATAGATAACTAGAACAAGTAATCAACTATGTATAAAATAAAGTTTTTCACTAGTGCAAGATGAAGATTGTTCACATATATTTTGTAAGAAACCATTAGAGGAAACATATGTCTGTAAATTTTGTAGAGGGAAAGTATAGTTCATTGCTGTGCTGTGATGATTGATAGTTGTTTGTGAAAAATTTCATAAAATACGACGATGTACGGTATGAATATTGTTGTTCCTCTCCAGTACTAATGTACATATGTATAATTATATATGTACTAAAAATAATAAATGTACAGAAATACATAACTACATATGCGATTATACAAATATATGCTTTTGACTGTGAATATAATTTTGTAAAATAAATTGATTTTATTTCAGCAATCATAGGAACTCAGAATTGTTCACATAGATTTAGACAAAGCCCTGGAACGATCTCAGAATCCAAGAAGACTGGAAGGGCTGTATCACACAGGAAAGGCATCCTCTGTCCGACGGATTCCCTCACCTCTGTCATACTGGATGTGCCTGTATCAATTCCAAAGTCATGCCCCACACTTCACATAACTGAGATAGATTTTCTCCTTCCAAATCCACTGATAGGATTTACCGATAAAGAGGCTCCTCCTCTTTACGACAGCCCTGTCAAAGAGGCCGTGGATAAAATCAGACGGCAAAGAAGCAGAATGAACCAGCACAAACTACGAAGGTATCGCCATGAAAATTTAGTAGCCATTAGAGAACATAGACACAGAAAGGCAGAACAGAAGGCTAAAAAGGACTTACAAGTTATAGATAGATTTAGAAGTTACAGCGCTAACTTCAATGCTGAAGAGAAGGTGATGCAGGATCTGGAGACCGCTAGGAGAGGAGGGTTTTATGTGGAGTGTTTCGGGTCGAACCGAGAGGACAGAAAAAGGACTTCCACAAAGGTGGAGGATAAATCATTGGATATACTGTAGTCCTGTGTATGTTACAGTTTGTGATTGGAAATGACTATTCAAATAAAAGGAGAGAATTATCTTGGGTATTTAAAGTAATTGAAAAAAAAAATTGTCAGAATTTTTTTCCTCACAAGGTTGAATATGATTCAGTGATATTGTTAGCAATTAAAGCAGCCATGCAATCATATCCTGCCAAATAGAACTCTGTACAAAAGAAAGCTCTTGAACTAAACTTCTGACCACCGAGTACTTGAGTAAAACAAATTTAGTCTTTAAATCTGTGGGTGAAGAAATGAAATTGTAAAGAGGATTTATGTTTGCAAATAAAATAAGTTTATATTTATGAATTAGTAAGACATAGTAAATATTCTAACATGTTGTTGTAATACAACAAAATCTGGACTCTCAGTTGCACAAAAGTGAAACTGTCAGTTAAGATTTAGATAAAAATGCTAATATGAATGTAAAAGTTAATAGCAAGTTAACTCAGTTAAATTTAACCTTTGTACAATAGGGTCCGAAAGTGGAAACCCACAAATTTGAATTTGCTGTCAATCAAAATATAAAATTTTCAATGGAAGTACAATGTACATTTCACCATGGTTACGATAAACATCAAAGGATGTCACATTCTGTTATCGGCATGACATACAGTGTAGCAGCATAAAAACTAATTTCTTTATTGTATTATCAATATATAATGTTAATTCAATGGATTATTTATTAATATACCTATAATAGTCAATATATAATCAAATTCAGTCTTCTCTAGCAATTTATAGGCATGTCTTAATTTTTTCTTTAGTTTCCCAGGCTCTGAAAGCTACCGCAGTGCATATTGAATGGGGGAATAACTCAATTGTCTCTTTCAACATGGTGAGATAATTATTTGGTGTTTAATCTTTTAAAAGCAAGTTGTTTTTTTTATATAATATTGTGTATAATCTTCTCTAAGCTAGTGTTTAAAAACATTAAAATAAGTGTACTAGAATAATATTTAACATAGGACCAATTCTTCATAAAAAAAAAGAAATTACTTAAGGTATTTAAACTTGTAGCTTTAAAAACCACCAAAACATCAAATGTAGAAATTTTTAGCACAAGAAGCTAACAATATATATGGCCTAATCATTGCAGTATTAGACAAATAACTTCTTTTTTCACAATTTTGCAAAGTATGCCATTATATTGTAAAAACTGGTTTTTTAAAATGTTTTGACATTTTCAACTTCAGTTATTTCCTGTTAAATGCGATAATATGGCCGTTACAACTTGAGCAGATGACAAGGTACTGGTAGTACAGTTGTGAGTCTTCACTTCAGTGTTGGAAAATGACACATAAATTTAAAAAATAAACAGATTGTTTTAAAAATACTGAAAATGCAAGTTGGAAGTCAAGATGATCATGAAAATGAATGACGGTGCTCTTGAAGCTTCACTTAAAACCAAGGAAGGGGTGGGCGTCCTTAATTATTTGGCAGTTAGTTAATTAATGAATATTGGGATGAAAAATCAGTTCCTTCAAGCTTTACCGCCAGAAAATCAGTGCCAATTGCCAGATATCTGCCCCTTGGCTGGTCTGTCAGCATGAGGACATAAATACCCTGCAATTTGTTGGCAGGGTGTAAAATTTGACACTGAATATTAGAATGTTGTAGGATATTTACACTCTTTGTGATATGCAATAGCTCATTATATCCTGTTTCCTGTGTGGGGTTGTCTGGCTTCTTGAGAACATTGTTGAGAGCCTTTAAATGTGCACTGAATCCCATTCAGAACTTTAGGGGTGAGATCAAAATATTGATGTCGGATAAAAATCTAAATTCAAATAGTTAGGGGGATAAAATCTCCAGTAAGTTTCTGTTATCCGACATCGATTACACTTTAGTGAAAAAAAAAGAGAAAAAACAAGCGACTGTTAAAAACCACACAATATTACATTTTAATGAACATTCAAGTTTTAATGTACACTTTCATTTGTAAATATACATTTTTTAAAAAAGGTATACTGTGTTGTTTTAAAGGACAGGAGGGGGGGGGGGGTGTCTTGGTGAAAACTATGTGAATTTAGTTTTTTCTCAGACTTCGAACTATTGATCTCGCCCCTTAGGAATAACAAAATTAAACTTTGTACAAACACGAGTATTTTATTAGTGTTCGTATTAGTGATATAAACTGTAAAATAAACAATAAAAATAAGTAAAAGTGTATCAATGTAAATCTTGGTGCAAACAACATCACAGGAAAATGATGACAGTGTCTAATCACTTCTGAAAATAATAGTGTATGAATGGTAAAGCAGCAGATAAAGTTCACAAATCGGAGCAGCAACATAGTTAATCATGCAAATGAAACACAAGTATATTATAAATGCAAACTTCAAACAGGTTGCAGAGTCCTCTGCAATGTCGTGGAACTATCACAATATGAACCCAATTGCTCATATAAAACACCCCAAAATACCCATTTTATTCATTGAATTTTTTCCCCATCACAAATTTTTTTTCTTCTCTTTCTAACAATTCTCTACATGTAACATTGTACATAATATTTCTAAAATACCAAACAAATTGTATAAAGAATTAGTTTTTCTTGAGTACATTAATCTAATTAAATAAGATTTTTGATCCGCTCCTGTAATGTGTGTGTGACGACATATTACTGGAGCGGATATCATTTTAATCAGACTGTTGAGTAAATAAGCTTTATTTGAATTATTAGGTATAGTTTCGGCTCAAGATGATAATCAAATTAAAATGTAATCGGTTAGTTTCCAAAATGTTCCATCCAATTAACCAGCAATTTAAGTGAATGATAAAATCAATACTGTCACATATATATCATTTTTAATATCAAATCACTTAATATTGTCTGTCGCAGAAACTCTGTCAATTTCAAATATTGGCCCCACCATCAACAGGAATGTTGGGTGTGTATATCAATTCAATGCATTAAATTTGACATTTTATGATGACTTGATGCAAAATCTACATTGTTTATAAATAATGAAAACTTTTTCTTTAAAAACTCGCCAAAAACAATCTACCACTCTTGGTAAAAGTGCAATAACAATATATTAAAACACAGGGAAATGAGCTTTGTGCAGTTTAATGGATTTCTTTTTTAAAAAATTGTGTTGACTGTCACTAATTAGTAATTAAATCAAATAATTATAAATTTATTGGTACAATTTAAAAAAAAAAGTCTTTTGGGTGTTTAATAGTCAGGGCTCGAAATTCACATACGCTCGTCAGTTTGTGACTGGTTAACGGACTGATTGACATTTGTTTTAGTCAGTCCTATGGGTAAAGTAAATTTTCTAATTTGTCATTTTGAAAAACCTACTAATATCAAATTTTAAATACGCATTTAGCATTCCTCTGTAGATATCACATGAACCCGGTTAGTAAACATAAATCTCGCATAAGTGTTAAAATATTGTCTGAGGCATATTGAGTTTAATTCCATTATTTAATTTTAATGACATTAACGAAATATGTTAATTATTTCTGGAAAACTCTGGTGGACTGGTAAATTTTGCTGTGGACTGGTTGGAAATATAGATCTACCTTATCAGTCAGGCTGGACTGGTGACATGAAAAGTTAGTTTCAAGCCCAATCTAATTAAAATCAGACCTTCTCTAACCGTTAGTATAACGGTTAGAGAAGGTCTGATTTTAATTAGATTGTTTCAAGCCCTGATAGATGTACACTGATTCAAATACAGCAAAGTAGGCCAAACTTGATTCTGAAACTGGTTTACCAGCTTTCCGACCAATGGTAAAGTTAACCATTGTAATCTGTTATCTCTAGTACATTGTATGAGCATAAAATTATGAAATATTATACCCCCTCATACTCTTGAATAAGTCTCCAGCTCTTGATAGCATACCCCCCCCCCCCCCCCCCCCCCCTTAAATTATATGTTATCTTTACTAACAATATATCTGGATTCCATGTAAGTACTTCCTGTCATATCATTATCTAAATATAAATGTTTTACATATGCATAGTACATACATTGGGTATTCATAGTTAAATTCATTATCATATTACTGAATTATTAAGAGGCACTGAATAATGTGATCAACAGACACCTGCTCCACTTTGAAGGTTAAAGGTCAGTTCTGTGGGTACATGTTGCAGTATAGATTTTGAAAAATGTTTTAAAGAGGGTAGGTTTTTTTTCTTTAAAAAAAAAATAAAAGAAGGGTGGGAGTCACAACTTTCAAAAACATCACTTTTTGCAAAATATTGTCAGGAAGTCACTACTGTGAATTAAATTTATTGTCTTGCTTTTACGACAACAAAAATTTTACTTCCAAGTTCCAACTATTGTGAGGATAAAATAATTTAATCACAAAGTTAATTTTTTGTTTGAAAATTGCATACATGAATGGTTAAGTAAAGAAATATTCTAAAATCAAAGTATTTAAGTTGTATCTTCTAAAATTACAACAAAAAAATACCTACATTACTGAGGTTAATGGTTGGAATGAATTTCATCAAAACCAACCAGAAATTTACCTTGGGAGATAATTATGGGGGGGGGGGGGGGGGTGTTTGTATAATATACTAGTTTATACAGAAAATTTTCTGTTTACAAGCTTTCTTTTGTCTCACAATCATGGATAAATATACACAAGTGTATGTTGTATATGTAATATGATATTCACAAACAAATTTCATCTTCACTGTTGCAAATAAAGTGTCAGCTCTGATTACATACAAAAATGACATCTGAAAAATTACCTAGTACATACAAGTCACAGAAACATGTAAAAGGAAAAAATAGTGAATCACAGACAAGTGTATCAATTCATATTAAGACGGCTAATTAAGGTAAATCTAGTAGTTTCTCCTTTGCATACAACTCCTCCGTGATACAGTGTATATCCTTCTGAAGATCAGACACCTTGGCCAGTAAATCTTTAGCTTTTTCATGGTCATCCACTTTCAGTTTTTCAAGAAAATGTTTTCTTGAAGGTAGAGTATAAACAGCTACATGCACCCCTTTTCGTATAAGCCAGGGATGAAAATGAGCCAGCGTGTCATCATAGGCTGTTTTCGTAATGTGGGACATCTTTTCATGTTCGTCGGCTACCTTCAGATCCTTCATCAGTCTGGCAGTAAATTCCAGAGCTCTGTGAAGCCGTAGCAGGGTCCTTGCTCCGGATGCCTTCTTCTTGTTGTTCGTAGTGTTGGTTTCTACTTCGTGCTGAATCATGCTTTGTATTGTCACATACTTCTCGGATATTTCACTTCTGCGATACTCTCGAAGAATGCCAATTTTCTCCACTACATCTGCCGTAACAAAACCGAATACTGATCCAAGAATGGAAAACAACCTGTAAAATATATGTAGGCCTACCTGTAAAAATCAATTCCATTAAAATCCCTAAGGCTTAATGATGAGTTCTGGGACAATTGTGATTTATCAATACAATTCGTTATTAAAATTGACTGCAGAGCAGCATGTCAGTAAACAGTTTCTGAGGGACTTAAAAGAGTAGAATACAAAAGTTGGTTTATGCCCCGAATTTTCAATCAAGGATTAAAGCAAAAGTGGGGTATTGATTTTTTTTAAATTTCCTTACTTGCTTAATTCTTCATACGCATCTACATAAGCGTCCATCATGATTACACCTCCCTCATTACACTTAGAAAACAATCTATCCAGTTTTTCAAGATTAAATTCTTCTGTGGCCATTTTCGCACTGTGACAGCGAACAATGACGTATGTATCGTCCGACTAACTCTTGGCTAGCAATCCAATCCAAACAGGAAACCGATATTCGCATATAATTTCAACACCCAGGATACCGTGCGATCAGTTATAAAATTCCGGAAATTAATAAGAAGGATACGTAATGTTTATGACAGAAAAATAAATGATCGAGTTTTGATGAAAATTGAAACACAAAGTAGTTCCAAGTATAGGTTGGTTTACAATAGTTTCCTCCATGTTTTGGAGTACCGTTTTGTAAAAAACAAAATTGTATTTTAGCATTTCAATATAATTTTTTTTGGCCCCCCCCCCACATATGTATGTATATATATATATATATATATATATATATATATATATATATATATATAGTGTATAAACATAATATTCACGTGAATATTTACAGGAAGACAATTTTTTTAGATTATAGATATTTTTAAAAAAACGTTGAATGCCTGTGTGAAAATAATATTTACAATGTTGGCCTATATATATATATATATATATACCAGAGATGGGGTAATCGTAATTTGTAATCGTAATCGGCTGTAATCGATTACAGATTTTCATGTAATCTGTAATCGTGTACTTTTTAGATTACATGTAATTGTAATTGTAATCGATTACATTAATTTTACCCTGTAATCATGATTATTTTTAGATTACTTTTTTGATTACTTTCATTAATTTTGTATTTTTTTTCATGTTTTTTTTTATTATCAACAAGTTTTCTTCTAATGATTTTTTTTAATATAAATATTATTTCTTGATATCTTATTCATTTAAATCAGATGCATTTATTAATTTATTTCATTCTATATGTTTTATTTTACAAAAAAACCTCGAAATAGAGTTGGCGCCCTTAGTAGTGGAATGAGTTTGTGATCAAATTCTATGTCAAACAGCAAGCATGGTTAACAAGTTACAATGCTCTGATGTTGTGGTGTGGACCCCAGACAACTGCCTTTGCGCTTACAACACAGATATTTGCTCATCAATAAGTTTGTTATGCAAAATCTGAATGTTAAACTTAGTTGTTTTCCCGGATTTCCTCTGTGGCATAGGTTACAATGCCATACCAATTTTTAGTTTACATATCAACACTTCCCATCATAATTTTGAAAGTTATTTAAACATTTTAACCTGGTTATACCAGTTATAAGATCCTCCAGAGAATGTGGATCAATGATGGCCACTTAGCACATTACTTTCCGGTCTGGCACTAGGTTATAGCGTTATAATGCTATCTGAATTTTATATTAAAAGGCTTTCATGCAATTTTCAGATTCACTGTTGTAGAATAGATTTATCTTCTTTCAGTTGAAAAAAAAGCAGGCCATGTACCCCTCCCCCATATTTGTTTTTGGAACAGCCTATAGATTTCACCGTTGTTTTATCAAGTTTTAATGTTTTATTAAATTTCCTGATGGGGTAATCCAACCTTCATAACCACAAAACAAAAACAACAACAAAAATGGCTATCGGAAGATGAAGGTTTTATACACCTTTTATTTACATTAATGAAACAGAAACCTCATGGTTGTCTTTCTTGGAATTCAGTTTAGATACACTTGATCTCTACAGTTGAATTTCTACTAATTGACAGATACTAAACAAACAACTTGTGCACTGAAAACTGGGTGCTATTATCTAAGTTCCCTAGAGTGTGACATGTCACCTGGAATATTTATAATATGTGGGTTTTAGTTATGAGACAAATAACAGCTACATTGTAGGTCTTGGTTTAGAGTGGGATGGGTGCAGTAGTAAAGATAAAGCTTTGCTCAGCAAAGGTATCTAAAAGTAATCTGTAATTGTAATTGATTACTTTTCAAAGTAATTGTAATTATAATCAATTACATTTCAAAATAGATGTAATTGTAATAATAAATTTCAATGTAATCTGTAATTATAATCGATTACTTTGAATGTAATTGACCCCATGTCTGATATATATATATATAAGGGGACAAAAAAAAATGAAATGCTAAAAGTTGCAGTGATAGATGAAAGGTGAAGATCTATCTATTCATAAAAATAAAAGTAGGAGCTTCAAAAAATCTCAAAACATGAAAAATTGGGTCAAAATGTCCGCATGCTGTCTAGGATAAGGGTAGGAATGTAATGTTGCAGCTGAGAAGTATTTATGTGTATAGACGAACCCAGGCAGTCAGTATGCAGTGGTTAAACCAATCCGGCTACCGTAGCGACCCCTGGGTCTTTGACTCAACCGACACAGCTCTTCCTAATATCGGCTGAGATTTCGGCTTGGCTGAATATTTGGATTGATGCCTTCACCGAATCTCGGATCAGTCCTTCATAATTAATGTCTGGAAATTTACTTTCAGCTTCAGCCGGTTCTAGAAATTAATATGCACTTAGGTGACATTGGTGTTCGCTTCAAATAAGTGATTTAACTGTTGAACTAACTCTATATCAATTTCAATTTTGCATTGCTTACCGTCTAGGAATGAAAATACCAAAATGAAAATATAGGCCTACTCACTAAATTTTCTGTTCAAATGAAGACTTCCATGGCGCAATATTTTATATCTCGAAATTGAAGAGTTCCTATAGTTTGTTTTTTGAATTAGCGATATACAAGTAGGTATGTGGAGATGCAATATATCATGCAGTAAGTTGATAAAAAAAGACTATAGGAACTCTTCAATTTCAGGAGATAAAATATTGCGCCATGGAAGTCTTCATTTGAACGGAAAATTTAGTGCTAGTTTACTTTATGGAATTTACATACTTAGACGGTAAGTAATGCAGCATTGATAACTTGCATGATGCAGATTTGGTTTAATAGTCAACTAACTTATTTGAAGTGAACAGCAGTGTCACCGAAGTGCACATTAATTGCTAGAACCGACTGAAGCTGAATATAAATTTCCAGACATGAATTATGGAGGACTGCTCCGAGAGCCGAATCTCAGCCGAGATTAAGCTCTTCCCACCATAACTGGGTGATCACTGAATGATTCAAGTAGAGAGGGGGAAAAGAATGTAAAAGTTCGCTTTAATTCTGTCACCCTTGCACTGTGTAGTTCAAATCGCAGACCTCTGGATAACGATTCAATCTTGTTTGTGGTTTTACAATATTGGAGTATCATAGGAACGGGTGTGGTAAAACCAATATAATTTGTATCGGGGTATCCTCACAGGAACTTACAAGAGGAAGAATGTTGTTCTCACATAAAATGGTTTTAATTTTCTCAGTTCAAAAGTTTTGCAGCTTCTGATATGTTGGCGTTCTGAACTTCTGAGAGTCGGACATGATTGGCATTCGCGGGAACTTCTCAAAATAGGTACACATAAACTGTATGGTGATTACGTAAATATACTCACGCGCCAGCTAGCGTTAATATTCAGATAATGTCTGTCTTTTTTTGTACACCATCCAGTTAATGACTTTTGGTTTTGCATCCATGATCGTTGGTTTTGCAAGGGAGTCTGCTGATTTTATTTTGAGCTGGTTTGTTTTGTATTTCAGTTTGTTTTTGAAAAAATAATTGTTCGTTTTGCATTATACGTCTTTCTTACCCTTTCAGCCGCCCAAGATATGACCCTCTAGAATAAAAGTCTGTAAGTAGAACTAGAAGAGCGGCTACAAATCATCAAGCATATGATCGTTTCCAGACATACAGGCGCTTGTTTCATAAACTTCGCAAGCTATACTATATAATAACACATCATCTAGTATAGCTTGCGAATTTTATGAAATAAGCGCCTGTATTTCCAGAACATCCAGAATGGAAACATGAAAGAAGAAAAGAAGTGGTGGATTTACTGGGTTTGCAACCCTTCCTTAGGTTGAAAGGGGGGGGGGGGGCATTCAACGCCAACCACCCACATACGTTTGAGACGAAAAAGGTACAAAATTGGGTAACAATCCCCATTTGAAAATTTTCTGGACCCGCTCCCGCAACTCACCCCAAATTCCAAAATCAAGGACAAAAATGCATCGGGTGTCCTTAATATTCCAACATACCACCCGAGACTGGAATGACCCACCATAAGAGGAGGTCACTGCATGATACAAAATTACTATATAGTTAGAAGCTTTCAAAGCCTTGGTATGCCCACTTGCTTCGTTGTAAATAATATAATCTCTTTTGCGTGATATTTAAATTTTCCGTGGGAAATGAGGCCCAGGTAGCCATGTAGAAGTTCTGGACTTTCATTTTCCGTGCCAACATTCGTGACGTAGAACTGACCTTCATTCATATTTATACTCTTATTGCGTATTTGCCATTTAAATACCTGAAGGATTCGCCAGTACTAGGGACAAGCCTAATACATTTTATGTGTCAATACATTATACATGTAGTCTAAAGATAATTTTTGAAATCTTGAAAATTAAATTGTCTTCTTTTTTCTGAGTATCAGATACAATGTATACGGTTACATGTTACGAGTGTATCAAACATTTAATATTCTATACTACTACAGTCCAAAAGCTCTTATACTCGTAAGTATTATTTTCTACAACCAACAATTGGCAACTGTACATGACTCTGCCCACAAAATAAAATATGGGAAGTTTAATACGCATCAATAAAGTTCAACATTATTCAAAGTACATACACCTGTAAAAATTGATTCAACATAGCACTTTGCTACTGGAATACATATAAACTCAAACTGTTTAACGGTTATTTACCTTGTGTGGCCTTAAAGTTTTCTTCCAAAGCTTTGCAAAGTTCACAACGGTTTTTCGTGAAAAGGTACCATGCCTTTGTCAACAACTTTCATTCAGAAAAACATGCAACATTACAAGTTCTCGTTAGCAGCCTTGACTATTAAAACATAGGCATTGAATGCTGTATTCGGCGTGTTTGTTGAGAGTCCTTTTCACAAGTTAAACAGTGTCCAGGTTGGAAGCGTATTTCAAACTCCGCACATGGTAATAAACAGAGATTTGACTTGAAACATTTATAAAAACTAGAAGCGTGTTTCAGTTAAGAAAAAAAAATCGAGATGGAAAACGTAATATGAAAAAAAAATGTGTTCGTGAGGGAGTCGAACCCAGTCGTTTTAAAAATAGAAAACATCTTTACACATAAAAGTCGACGACCTTATCCATCGAACCACGCAGTAGTTTCTGTGGAAACGAGGGGGTTATTTATATTCGGTCTTTCCTATCCGAAAGACAGAATATAAATAACCCTCTCGTTTCCACAGAAACTAACCACGCAGTAGACCATACATTTCTAAGGAAAATTAACTTACAGGTGAAGTTGAAAATAATACTAGTGAAGTCGTTTTGACTTTTTTTTAAATTTACAAAAAAATGCCCTCGTGAAACAAAATTTCATAGCGACAGTTTTTTAGAGGAAAACTCGAAGAACATGTTCATGCTAACTTCATTTTGTTTCACGGAGGCAGTTTTATTCAAATTCGGGGATACCCCTCCATTTTAACGCTAAAAATCATATAAATCGCCTATTGTTTGATTTAAACCCGAACTATTTTGGCTAATTTTGTCAATACACGTCTTATAAACTTATTTTCAAAAAATATTGAATAAAGACATACGTTCCAATTGGTTTTATCATATATATTTGAATATAACTTAAATTTTTCGATCTTTCATGCAACATCTTTAGGGAAATTATCACATGAGACGTGCAACACCTTCTTTAACCCAAAAGCAATTGTGGTACTTGGTATCATAGAACCTATTTATATCACATCAGAAAAAAAATATTCTGAAGTTGAACCATACATTTTTAACACATTCGATTATGGTAGCCCGGAAATCGAGCTAAGATCATATCATCTTTGCTAGCCAAGGATGATGATACACGGTGAAAAATCTATACTGGGGCTGTTTTTTTTCTTCAGAAGTTTAGTAAGGAAATTCGACAGATCAGTTTTTTTGCAGAAGCTATAAGACCTAGATGTACATATATAATCCCACAAGTTATTAAATTTCCTCATCTTTACATGTATTTTATACATCTATGATTTTCTGATACGATATGATAGCATATAACAATTGTTGAATAGCAGAGAGAGAGAGAGAGAGAGAGAGAGAGAGAGAGAGAGAGATTGAAGTTTCCATTTTGCGCGTGTCCTGAAAGAATTTAATCTTCTTTTTTTTTTTTTTTATTCCTATCATGTTTAAACTTTGGTGAATCTGTGGTGAAGTTATATTCCAATTTACTTTCTATCTATTTTTATCAGATTATCGATTTGCTTACAGAAAAGTTCTGTTATGCGTTTCAATCGATTTTAAATCTTTACTAGTACGGACAAGTACATTTCATAGACTCGTCCATTTAAACTCCAAAGACTTAATTTGTGCGAAGTCAAATAGCAAGGAAGGGGTTTACAAATACCTGTACAGCTAAGTATTTATTAGCTAGGTGAATTTCCTGTTTGGGAACATAATATACGAATGTCAACGTTCTGAAAACCGAAAGTATATGTAGGTTTTTCGATTTGTTCATCATGCATAAAGTGCCCCAATATGACGGTAAGTGTTATATATATGTAGTTTAATTCTATACTATTAATGATATATATATCAACATGTCTGTGTTATTAGCACAGACGTATAAAATACGTTTATACCTATAACTCTCGCAGGCGCGTAGGACAAGGAGGGTGAAACACATTCAACCCGCTGCCTGAAGCCCCTAGATAAATCTCTATTAGGGGACCCGAATAGATCCCCCAATTTAAGCTTCTGAAATCTTGCAACGAGTTGTGGTGATATTTGGATTCGTAGGTCTTGAGTTGATATGTATATATGCTAGTATATGATGCATCCCTTTCAGGAAGTTTTTTTAAAAAAAATATTTCACAATGATATACATGTATATTCTTATTGGGTCCTGTGTTCTCCAGATCTAAGTTTCTTGTTCAGATTTCCAGTATTCACTGATACAAATGATCAAAGTTCTGCGTTTCAGACACACACCTATAAACCCATCAGATCAGGATTAAATTCGTTCAGTTCAGCTGATAGGAAAGCTATGCTAAATTCGCCCATTGTCTGTCTGTAGTTTGCCTGTAAACATTACAAAGTTTGTTCAGATGAGGGACAATGACATATACAAGGGGATATGGTTAAGAGGTAGTAAAAAGAATGGGGCAAGTTGCTTAAAATTTTCGAAAACAACTGGACAAGAAAAACTAGAACTTGCACGAAAACTTCCTTATATAATGAAGATTCAAGTTTGTTAAAAAGAACAAGGACGCGGCGAGCCACCATGCACAGACAGGACTGAAGTTTAACACAAGGGTTCCCTATGGCAAGCCCTTTTACTATTTATTCGTAAAATAAGATATCTCTTTAAATAAGAGAAATATCTCTATTGGTTAAAGATATATCTCTGTAAGTTAAAGAGATATCTTTTTACGCTAGGGAGATATCTCTTTAACCAAAAGAGATATCTCTTTTGTTTAAAGAGATATCTCTTTAAACAAATGAGATATCTCTTTACACTTGGGAAATATCTCTTTCTCTTTGAGAGATATCTCTCAAAGCTAGAGAGATATCTCTCAGATAGAAAGAGATATCTCTCTAGCGTAAAGAGATATCTCTCTTGATATAAAAAGAGATATCTCTTTAAGTTAGAGAGATATCTCTTTAAATTTTCTAAAAGATATATCTCTGTAACCTAAAGAGATATCTCTTTAGATTTTCCCTCCCGTCATCATAATGACTTCTCCCTGTTGCATTGTCATTGAAATGATGTAACCCTATTTTTTAACCATGCAAAATACTTCTTGTGTACAAATGGCGGGAAAGGTTGAAGAGGTGGTTGGGGGTAACATTGTCAAGTTGCCGAGAGGCGAAATCTAGTCTAGCTTGCATATTTCATTTGTTATCTTTGTTTTTTGTTACCTGTATACATTTCACATGCGGTAAAAGCAAAATCTTCCCACGGGATTGCAGCCATCAGGGTGTTGCTAAAACGCGAAACGGAAAACGGAACGGAATTTAAGAATTGTTTACAAGCGATAAAACAACTTTATCTTAAAATTTTGCATCATAAATTGTGTATAAGAATTTACAAGGCATTTTACAAGAATTTTGAAATTTCGGTATTGACAGAAGTGTTAACGAGCACTGACAGCTATGAGTAGAGAATGAAAAGAACACACGTGGTTTATAACCCCCCCCCCCCCCCCCCCCGCGTGGCAAAACGTCATTAACGTACATGTACACGTATTTACACTTATCACCGTTCACCGTGTATGTGTGTACTTATAACAGGGAGTGTGATATGTATAAAACAATAAATAATAATTCATGATCTCTAGTCAGCAAGTTAAACATCTTGTGTTTAATTTATTATTTTTAACTAACAGGAGACTTAGTAACCACAACACTCCAATCCTAAATAGGGAGAACTTCTCCCGATTAATTTTTAAACTAAATACTTGTATAGCTTAACATTTGGATTAATAATGAGATGTCTTTTAATTCCATTCAAGCATAAATTCTGTGTTAGCTTTTCAGCTATTTCATATATTATGAAATGAATCTGTTAATTCCTCTTACTATTGGTCGTAAACTTCACCATAGTTAAGTTTCAATCTTTCTTTCCCGCTGTATCTCTTCAGTTTCAACACTAATCCGCAGGATATCGGTAAATGTACGAACTTTCACATAGATTCATCCCAAATGAGGCAAAACTTTTTTCTTCACCGGACTCATTCGCTTTAAAATTTGATGTGATACATAAATGTTTATTGTACCAGGTGTAGAACTAAATTCAAATTCAAATTCAGTTATCTTAAACATATATAGTTCGATTAAAAGCACGTTAAAGGGCTATGTTTGGGGGGAAATTGTTCAAAAAATAATTTTATCTTTTTCAATGTTGTTTTTTTTGGGGGGGGGGGTGTATGGGTGTACCTTTTATTCATTGGATGGGTTCATAAAAAATTTTCTTATGATACCAGCCAGAATAAAGTAATAGAATTTGAAAGGGGTTCAATTATACTTCAAGTCTTTTTCAGTATGTTACCTTATTTATTTTCTATTCATTTGTGAAACAACATACTGTCAAAATCTGGGGGCAGGGATGACAAAGCCGGGAAAAAAGATGGTGCCAATAGGCGCGTGCTTGATATTTTTATTATAACTTACTATACAAATTATTAAGCAAGAACCTGTTGGTATATTCATCCACAATAATGCATTAGTATGAGATATGAGGTATCAATATGAAATGGTGGATTCTGAGGATGACTTCCTGTTCTCTCTGTAATTTCTGCATCCCCTGTTCATAATAAGCCTTTTGATTTTGCAAAATGTTGACCTCCTCATAACATTATTGCATAATATATTTTCCGTTCCGTTCCGTTCCATTTTCCGTTCCGCGTTTTAGCAACACCCAGCCATCATGGTAAGATTTGCTTTGGCGGGCTTCCGTTTTAGGGAGAATTCCGTAAGAGCCATGCTAGAGGCTGATTAAAGTTGGAAATTGTAGGCAAATTCTTAACACTTTATCTTTTCTTCAGATCCACAACAAATTGAAAAAAACCCACCAAACTATTGTACATGCAAAGGACCATCACTGGAGTGGGTGTCAATCTGGGAGTTAAGTTTTACTAATCTCGGCTTGGCTGATTATGTGGACTGACGCCTTCACAGATGCGATGAAGGCGTCAGTCCAAATATTCAGCCAAGCCGAATCTCAGCGGAGATTAATGTTTTACCAGCGCTGGGGAGGGGCCATGCTGAGGGTTAAGTTTTACCAGCGCCGGAATCACACTAGGAGGGGGTGGGGGTTGAGGGATGGGGTTCTGTTGGAAGTTCAGTTTTACTTTGGAAAATGCAGCCGCCCAGGTTAATGATGTAACCTACGGCATGGTTCTCTTTTTGTTTTTAATCTGTCCTTTCACTCACAGAGATAGAGTCTCAGCAGAAACAGAATATTGTTTTGTTGTTGAAAAATTGGAAGTTTCCTTTGGTTGATAAAATATATAATTACGATGTTATTATACAAAAGAAGTGTTTTGGTTGATCTGTTTAGAATTCGGACACGAATTCCTAATTGGCGCCAGTGCACACACTACTTAGTTTATTGCGAAAAGGTTCCGCACAACCCCCCCCCCCCCCCCAAAAAAAAACCAACAACAACAAAAAACACAGTTACACCAAAATTTTCATCGATAAAAATCTCTGGCATTATACTGAAGGTATCATTATGGAATAATGATTAATCCAGAGTTTTTAGAAATAATGTTACTCCTTAAATACAAAAGAGATTGTGTTTTCTTAGGAGATGTCTTTCAGATTTTGATATTTAGAAGGTATCTATGAAAAGAGGGTGATTTACCTCAATACCTTCGTAAACAAAACCAAAAAAGTAGTCTACATAACATTTTGTGAAGGAAAAAAAAAAAAAAAAAAAACATTCCGAAAGACTTAGAATCGTTCCGTACTCATTTTAAAGATTTAGCGACATTTGTTCCTAGTGAAGATTATTCTAATTTGGAAGACACAGGACATACGGTTTTGACGAACTAGATATGGAAATAACCCGAGAAAGAAATATTTTCATGGTTTGGACTCTACTTTAAACGAGTGTTTCATAGAATTTAGAGCATATTTTGTACCATATTTGCACATCATTTTTAATAGCATTTTAACATCTGCCCCCCCCCCCCCCACCCCACCCAATGGTCTGACGCTGTTATTGTGCCTGTGTTAAAAAAAAAGGCTACCCTTCTGATCCAAACAAGTACAGAGGAATGTTTATTGGGAGCAGAGTGGACCGATATCACTTGACTAGCAAAGATTTATGAATGCATTCGAAATTTTACATGAAATAGGTGGTCTACGTGATTTATTATGCTTACTTACAATGGACATATTTTTATAAAATCCAGGCGCTATATAGCTGCGGAAACATATGATCGATCTACTTTTATAAGGGAATTCTGGGAATTTTCTAGACGAATGTACAGCTTCAGCTAGGACTTTTTCACGCGCTTAGTCTTCTCGTAGTCCAAACTTCCGCCAGAGGTCGTTTGTACACAAACCACAAAGTCTATGGGTAGACTAGTATGCTTGTAGTCTCGTTCAACCAGACGCTCGGCTGTTTCCGTAAATCTCCGACGAGCAGAATACTTGCCGGAGGTGACTCAGGTTGAGCATCTATTTGAACGACGCAAGCGAAGCGCTGACTCCATTCTCTCACCAGAGGGCGCGCTACGCAAGCTTCACTTTCACGTGTTGTGGAGCGTATCGTAACGCCCTCTGGTGAGAGATTGGCGCTGACTCGCTATCAGACTCTTGAAAGCGCTTGAGAAGTACGGTACACTCAATCCTTGTTTGACAACACAAGTATTTTGTAAAATCTTTAATCTATTAAACTATGTGCTTGATAGAATTACATCTTTTGTGGAAATTTTCATCACTGGGCACAATAAAAATCTAGTAAACTATATAATACTGAAAATTTTTATATTTTCTTTGGAAAATGTTATAAGGGGCAATAACTCCAATGCTGATATATTCTCTATAGTATGTCTATTATACAATAATGTCCCTGATAATTTGTGGATTATATTCATAAAGTAGCAGTTAAAAGCTGTTAACATTACAATTTTGTCATTTTAACCATTTATTTTAAAATTTTGTGTACTTTTTATGCTGTTTATTGAAAATATGTGAATTTCTGATGTTGATGTTTTAATTTATATCTCTTTATGCATGTCTGATATCTTTAAAATGGTGATAACTTATATATTTCCATGGTTATTGATTAAATGATTGGAAATCAATACAGTTAACGTTTTTTTTCTAGTTTGAACCCACAAATAACGCAAAGTCACATAAAGGCGAATCTCAGACCAGTGTCACACAAAGTGAATGGAAAAATCTTGCCTGAACTTCGATCGCATGTAAAATGGTAGCTGCAAAACTGTAGCTCTCTGAAAAAAATATTTTGACATATCGTTGTATTCTTGAGTTGCTGTCTCATAAATTTAATATAAAAAAAAATCTTAACATGTTTTCCTACTATACTTGTGTCTAAACATACCTTCAAATATTCATTAAAGCCCCATACGACCTGAAAACTCATCTCTAAAGCTTACAGAAGGTACAATCTGACTATTCCGAACGACTTATGAGGGTGATTGGTGGGAGAATAACATATTTTGGATAAAGCTTTGGTTCTGTATAAAATAATTTCATTCTGGGGGGAGGTGGGGTATGTACATACGATCTATACAAGCTATCTACACTTCAGGTGCCTGTGATCATGACCGTTCCTTATTGTAAACAGTAATTGACAGCCCCTCCCCTATTTAAAAAATAACCCATTTTTAAATGCTATATAATTTTAGACTACAATTCGAATCTATTTGAAATACTTCACACGGCATGTATCTTATATATCGACCGCGTCCGGGACGCTATTCACTATAGTTGTAGTGTGTTTACAAGCGGAACAGATATAAGGTTTAAAACCTTCCTATACAGCTGTCATGTCGGAAGAAAAACATATAGTAGGTAAGTACATTCCAATGCATTAGTAAAGTTAATGTTCTCTTTTAATTTGGGGGTGAGGATGGGGGTGGGGCGGTTCAGATGAAATGTACATAATGTTTTAATTATACTGGCCTAATACACAACTGCTTATTAGTGCATAGGTATGCATACTTTGGAGTGTTTGTCTACAAAGACCGTGCTTTTTGTCTACAAAAGACCATACACACGGTACGCTCATTTTGTGACATCGTATCTTCTTAACCATCTTAAGGTGTTGTTGTTTTTTTTTTTTTTTTTTTAATCGATGACAAGTACCTCTGTACACACGTGTCTGCGAAACGTATTTTGCATCACCATCTGCTTTCGATTATTGAGATATACCGGGGACTTATTGACGGGATTAAATCAGCTGTAAATATTACATTGATCAAGTCTCGATTTTTCCTTCAAAGTAAACATCCATCATAGCTTCTCAAATTTATTAAACACATGTATGTATGACGTGACTCACTCGTCCCTGTCCCAGTAAAGCATAGTAATTTTATACTCTCACATGACAAACTTAAAAAAAAATCAGCAAACAGTTAAGTAGCTATATATATATACTACGTACTCTTCTGCTGAAAGAAACGGGATGATATTTCTGAACATGTTTCATAACATTATTAAATCACTTTCAATGCCACGTTTTATGCTAAGAGTCAAAGATGCGTTGTAAGCTGTTTTACGCAGTGAATAGACTGGTCTATTGTATTCACATAATAATGATTCTTTGTTATAACATTTTATTTTTATATTACCTTGACATATTGGACACGAGTGAAATAAACGAAGTAATGTTCTAAAGGCCACAAGTTGTTTTACCCGGCAGTCGACGAAATCTTTATAGGGGTCAGCGGCGTAGCTTGGGGAAGATAAATATGGAAGCAGAAAGAGCAGGGGTTTGGGGGCCGCCCTAAGGCCCCCAATGGGTCCAGGGCAAAACCCTGGTGGGGGCTCAGGGGGCGAAGCCCCCGGAAGCTCGTGCATTTTAGACAATTAAGATAGGTATTTTCAAAGTCTCCAATACACACTTTAATTTTAAACACAGGCACATGGGGTAAGAAGGGGGAAAAAAAACCAACCGATTATCCAATAGTTTTACTGCAATTTTTTTTTTTGGAGACGTTTTGTACTCTTTTTATAACAACTAAATTAAATGTGTTTTTGAATTCCGTGAAAGCTTAATTAAAACTACTAAAATTCGATGCATCTAAATTGAAAGAAGATACAATCGAATTTTAGTAGTTTTAAATAAAGCTTTGACAGAGTTCAGAAACACATTAGTTGTTATAACTAGAGTAAATATCGTCTCCAAAAAAATTGCAGTTAATCTAATTAATAATTTTTTTTTTTTACCCGCAACAATGTGGAAGCACATGCTTCCGTGCTTCATAGGAAGCTACGCCACTGGGGGATTTTTCATTCTACTTGTTAAAAATGTTTGCTGATTTACCTCAGTACCAGAATATTTCGCTGGTATCATCGCAACACTGACTCAGTGACTCGGAAGGAGACCAAGCCCATTGTGACGCGGGAAATCGAGATATGGCGTTTCCATACATATTACATCCATAATGCATGTTTTAGATAAGTGGTGTTAAAATCAAATTAAACACAATATAGGATACCTGCATCTCATCCATGGATCATCCCCTCCTTACTAATACCACAAGGAAGGGGAACCTATGTATGAAACAAGTGTCTGTGGTTCAACCTACCTTTTTGGGACAGAAAGGGGACATTGTACAAACTTGGGTCGCAATCCCCCTTTGATTGATTGATTGATTGCATCTTGCTTAACGTCTCGTTCGAGAATTTTTCACTCATATGGAGACGTCACCAAGACCGGTGAAGGGCTTTAAATTTAGGCCTATGCTTTGCGCTTACGGCCATTGAGCAGTGAGGGTTCATAAGCGTGCCACACCTACTGTGACACGGGACACCCGTTTTTAAGGTAATCTCCGAGGACCCGTGATATTCACACCTGATGCCGAACGTTTGTCACTACTTGTTTTAACCACTTAGGTCTGTCGCGGAACTTTTTTGGATCCGCCAGCATGTGCCACGTGAATATCGCAGAACTTAATAGGTCACCGGAGTCACTCAGGTCAGGTGACCTATTGCTATTGGTCTGTGTCCGTCGTTGTGCGTTGTGCGTCGTCCGTTAACAACTTCTTCCCAGAAACTACTGGGCCAATCTTGACCAAATTTGGTATGTAACATCTGTAGATGAAGGAGACCGTCAATTGTAAATTTCATGACGCCCCACCCAAAGGGGCCTTAATTTTGGGATAAAAACTGTAAAATTGATGTATTTGTTTAAAAGTCTTCTTCAGTAATGATGAGCAAGGAAGCCTCTACCAAAATTTTAAATTTCATGATCCCCGGGTTAGAGGTTCTGACCCCAGGGTGGGACCAAACTTGGTATATAGTGTTTTTGTGTAAAACACTTAAATAACATCTTCTTTAGTGCTATTGATACTAAATTGAAACTAAATAAATATTTAAAAAGAGCAAAATAGTCCTTTATTAGAATTGTAAATTTGATGATCCCAGGGGTAAGGGTTATGGTATCAGGGTAGTACTTAGTATATACAAGTACTATTTACAATGTATGTGTAAGTTTGCTGTCAGATACTGTATAAAATCTAAATGCATACTTAGGAATAGCAGGAAACGGATGTACAAAAATGGTGAATTTCACAACCCAGGGTTTTGACTCTAGGATGGGTTCAAATTAGTCATATCTTTTAATGTTAATACATATATAATTTTAATCAGTGTATGCACTTTTGAGGGCTTTGAAGTCTTAATTAAGAACACATCTTGTTTTATACTGTTGCTGAACATTAGAATTTAGCTTAGATATTCAGAACAGGAAATATTTCTAGATTTCATAGCTCTTGGGAGTAATGATACTTTTTCACTAGTACTCAGGTGACCGATAAGGCCTATGGGCCTCTTGTTAATTTTGAATTAATATCACCATGTTGATTTGCACCCGACAAACTCTAGCTGACTTGGAAATTCATGTGAATTTTTGTTCATTATAATTTATATCCAACAAATGTATGATTTTCAGTGTAATAAAACAAATAGCGAATGTAGTTGAGTTTTTTCTATCGTTTTAGACGAACCACCGCCATCCTACGATTCCCTGTACGGTAGAATTAAAAAGGCCAAAGTTGAGTCAGACAGCAATGTTGGATTCGCCAGAACGGTAGCTACTTTGCTATTTACATCAGGTATGTCGTGCAAAATATTTATGAATTATGTTTTATACCAATTGTTAGTCCGTTCTTTACACACTGATTTTCACTATGGATTATTCCGCTTAACAGATCAAGATAGATGGATCAAGGCATGTGGCACCAATCAGGGTGGATGCTTGATCCTTATAGGCACCTGATCCCACCCCTAGTGTTTCCAGAAATATGTATTTGCCCTACTCTCAATTTTGTATTCCTTATAAGATTCCCCAGATTAATCTGGCACTGTTTGCTATCTTCACCTTTACATTTGTGTTCAGAAATCTGCCACTTTCTACCACCTTCACAATGGTTACATTAACGTCTGCTCTCAGTACACCTTTACAATGGTTACATTAACGTCTGCTCTCAGTACACCTTTACAATGGTTACATTAACGTCTGCTCTCAGTACACCTTTACAATGGTTACATTAACGTCTGCTCTCAATACACATTTACAATGGTTACATTAACGTCTGCTCTCAATACACCTTCACAATGGTTACATTAACGTCTGCTCTCAGTACACCTTTACAATGGTTACATTAACGTCTGCTCTCAGTACACCTTTACAATGGTTACATTAACGTCTGCTCTCAATACACCTTCACAATGGTTACATTAACGTCTGCTCTCAGTACACCTTTACAATGCTTACATTAACGTCTGCTCTCAGTACACCTTCACAATGGTTACATTAACGTCTGCTCTCAGTACACCTTTACAATGGTTACATTAACGTCTTTCTTAGTACACCTTCACAATGGTTACATTAACGTCTGCTCTCAGTACACCTTCACAATGGTTACATTAACGTCTGCTCTCAATACACCTTCACAATGGTTACATTAACGTCTGCTCTCAGTACACCTTTACAATGGTTACATTAACGTCTGCTCTCAGTACACCTTCACAATGGTTACATTAACGTCTGCTCTCAGTACCCCTGCTACACGTTCTCTAGGAGTCTGTTCTCAATTACTTTTAGTAGTCCTTTACTGATTTCTTGTTTATAATTTTACAATAGTCAGAGCCTTCTGGATAGGTCTGATATTTTTATTTTGGGACATTTCTTCTTCATATTCCTCCTATAGTAGTACTGATCATTACGCTATTCTGTTGAGTTATGATTACTTATCGGTCAGATTTTACCGATCGTTTTAATTCAATTTTGATGATTCCATGGATATACATAACATCTTTGTCAATGATTTCTTATTTCTAACTCATTCCTCTTCTTTTTCATTTCCTTAAATTGCTCGAAAACTACCCTTCTCTAGCTTGATTTTTTGCTGATCAATCATTTCCCAAGTTGTTTGGCCTATCTGTCTTTGGACTCCACCTGCATTTTCCTTTGTATGGGTTGAATTGCCGTGAACACATTGTCTTGGCCAGATAAACGGAGTGATCCATATTCAAAATCAGTAACGGTCAAACACTTTATATCAAACACGTCAGAAAAGATTCAATCAAATGGCAGACTATATCTGCAAATCACAAAACATTTCTCAAATCAACATCATTAAAACATACGACTTTTCAACACTTTACACGACCATTTCTCACGATAAATGAAAGTCTAGACTTTTTGACACCATAGACAGTTGCTTCTTCAACAACAATGGGATATCTAGTGATCAGTCATTCAAAAATTACTTTGTTAACACTACTGATGCTACGAACAAGTACTCTGAAAGTGATACTGAAAGATTCTTGAGTTCCTTATTGACAATATCTCAGTAGTATTTGGTGATCAGGTCTTCCAACAGTCTTTTAGAATTCTCATTGGCACGAATTGTGCTCCTTTATTAGCCGACTTATCTGATATTCTTTCGAAGCAAAATTTATTCAAAAGCTTCTCTTGAGAAGAAAAACTCTTTTGCTGTTGCCTTCAACTTGACATTAAAATATATCGTTTTATCTATTAACAATAGATCATTTTCATTCATATCTCGATTCGATATATCGCAGTGAACTCGAAATAAAAGGCATCACAGAGTCTTCCATGTCTGTTTTGTACTTACATATTTTATTGAACATGAATGTGTACGGCAAACTAACAACTCAACTTTATGACAAATCGGATGACTTCAGCTACTCCTTCGTCAACTTCCCATATTTATGTAGCAAAATTCCATTATCACCTTCATATGGTGTTTATGTCTCTCATCTGATTCGTTAAACAAATGCTTCTTCTGCGTATGGTCAGTTTTTAAACCGAGAATGCTCCTGACAAACATTTTGATGTTACTGGGGTTTCAAAAGTCTCGTTTAAAGACAACATTTCGCAAATTCGTTATAACGGTCTAGTTTGCCAATGCAACCTGTCTTTGGGTTAGATGATGCCCGACGTGTTTCATACTGATTGTTAAGCCGTTATTGGCACACTGATTCTGACTACGGATTACTCAGTTTACCTGATCAACATATAGGGCTCGAGACGGGTGTTACTGGTCAACAGGGGATGTCTATTTCTCCTAGACACCTGATCCCACCTCTGGTATATCCATGGGTTCGTGTTTGTCAAATTCTTAATTTTGTATTCCTTATAGAAGTTATGAGATTGATCACTGTTGGATATATTCACCTTTTTATTATTGTCATAAAAACATGGAATTTTAGAAGAATAGATTTGAAACGAAATTTTTGCCACCCTCTAACATCAACTTGGTTGTCAGTATCCTGCCTCGGTTTAAAAAATGTTCACACGTAGAACATGCTTTCGCGTATGGAATCAGTCGCGAGACATAAACTCTACGTGCAGATGATAATAGAAAATTACTATATAGATATCGAAAGTTAACAACGGAGAAGTTGAAGCCATCCTGTTTGTCATGAAGTCAAGTACTTAGTTTGCCATCAATATCTACATCTATGTTCTGTAAAACATCCAAGAATGAAACATATGTGGAAGACTATTGTGTTTAATTTCGAATCGAAGTATATTAATATCGAATGAACATTTTGATGAGAAATGAATATCGTTAATACATAAAACGTCGTCGATGTGAAGCAGAGGACCACTTTCTTATTCTCATGTTGAAGACATTGAATAGATTCTACTTCACAAGGATATATTTCTATCCATGGGTTCGTTTGCTACCATCTGCTCCATATGCCACTGGTGCTTGACAGTGTCCTCCTTGTCGTAAACAGAAGCCTGCAGTGTTCACTGACACATTAGCTTGCAGATATCAAGCAGAACAGTAGATACTAAAATGTTTTATGAACTTTCAGGAATTGGGAAATGTTTTGAATGAATTGTTATACTAATATGTGAAATTCTTTTACACTTTTCCAAATGTATTTCAGTCGGATGCACCATTTGTTTAATACTGATCTTGGCAGTCCCAGTTGCAAATATTGTTATTGGTAAGTTCATCCTTAAACCTTGATCAGATATGATATTCACCAGTTTAAAGACTAGAATATGATAGATTTATAGTTTTTTATTATTTGCCAATCTTTTGTTGGTAAGAATTATCAATATCATCTTCTCGTGTTCACCTTTTCTATAAAACACTTAGATACAAATGATACTTATGATATTTCAACTGGATATAATGAAAATAATTAAATATGTATATAGGGGATGCTTACTCCTCCTAGGCACCTGATCCCACCTCTGGTGTGTCCAGGGGTCCGTGTTTGCCCAACTATCTATTTTGTATTGCTTGTAGGAGTTATGAGATTGATCACTGTTCGTTATCTTCACCTTGCATATAGATATGAGGCCAATGGGTCACATCACTCACACGAACATTTAGATTTCCTTCTTGATTTACCGGGGTATATTCATTTACCATGATCAACACTGTAACAGATTATTTACATGTTATTGCAGCCTTGTAAGTGTACATCCTCTAAGGAATTTTTAATTTCGTGTATTCTGATGTAGAACTTTGAACCCCTATTGTGGGCCCAGGATTATGATTGAACACGCTTCTACATTGTATGATGATGTTCGCATATAAATTTGACAAATTCTGCCAATATATTTCTTCGTTGAGAAAATATTTAAGACGTAAATTTTCAATTATAAAAATACACGAGGGTATGAACTGCAACGTTTGACAACAGCATACTTCATGAAATGCGTTTCAAGTTCATAATAGTATTGGCATATGTTCTCAATATTTTATTATCGATATTTGTAATATTCTAGGTGCACTTTATCTGGACAAATGTCCAATACAGCGGTACATTCCTATATACATGATTGTGTCTGGGGCCGTGGGGATTGTATACAATGTGTTTGGCATCCTGAAGAAGATGGCCAAGAGAAGTGAGGATGAGGATACTGAGGAACGCCCGGGGACCTTCACCAGTGTGTGCAGCTGTGTCTTTGGCTGTTTTCTGTTTGCTTGGTTCATTGCAGGTGAGTTTCTCAATAATAACATTGATATCTGACATTGCTATTTTGATTCAAGTATACATGAAGTGATAATGATAATAATAATGTTTCATCAAATTGTTTTTGATTCTTCCTCCATTTTGCGTATTCTTAAGAAAGGAATGAAAAGCGTTAGGTCCTGATAAGTTGGTGCCCGTCTCAAAATTTCGTAAAATTCTTTGCCAAAACCTCGTCCAAACATTTGTTGAGGTATAGCCTTTAAGCATGCACTTGAATTTATGTCTCATGTGTGAGACGGAAGTCTTATTGGACACTGGAAATTGCGCTAAACAATCGGAATAATCTGGCAAAGGAAGGTGTGGTATTGTAACATTTTTGACATGAAATTGAATCCCTTTTTACGGGGAAACATTCTGAATATAACTATTTAAAACGCATGGTTCTTTTCGTTATACTAGACAGTCAAGAAAAGAGAAACACCCGACTTGAAATTTTATCATATAAAGCATTCTTGTTAGGCTTTGTTTTCATATGCACCAATTTAGATTGCTACAGTTACGTATTCCCTTCCTTTGTCCTCCCCTTGAAATGTTACAACACGAGATAATAGATGTCCCTGCTTTCTTCAATTCTTTACTATTCTGGTATTTGTCTTTTCGGTGATTTATTTCACTTTGGCAAGTATCTCTAAAATATATAGCTTGGAAGAAATATACTTTCTGAATATAGGTCTTCAATTAAATTGTCCCTCATTGGGCGCACCCTTACATCAATGATTTCCCAATTCAGTGCTTGAGTTTTGTGCTAATCAGTTGTCCATATAGCTGCATTGGTACTCTATACCATACGTTCTTTCGCTGAGCATTGTAATCATATTCTTTGGTTACTGAAGGCGCAGGTTTATACTAGATTCTGTATTTGACATTTCTGATTCAAAATTTAAAATAGTAGTATTAATGTTATATTGCTTCAACACTTTCAAGGTTGACAAGTTCTCTAGCCCATAGTGGTCATGCGTCCTTTGGTTGTGAATGCGCCAGAGAAACACTTTGTTGATACTGCAGTTAGTAACGGCGTACAAGTTATTTCTTAATTGGTCGTATAAATAAATGGGGTAGCCGCTACTAGTGAGCTTCCGTAAAGCACGTCGTTGACTTCACCGTGAACACTACTCACCGCGTTTGTACTACTATGCTGTTGTCTGAATTACTAACACTTTGATTTTCTTTCTTGCCTTATTATCCTCAGTCTCCCATTTGTATCTTAAATCGCTCCAATTATAAACAGCTATCGCATATTAAACGTATCTTTTGCAAAAGAAATCGACTTTGCAAGTATAGAATTCACAAAAACCAGCAGCCTCCAAAACAAGTCCACACATATCGAAATATAATTACTGTTCTGACACGATACAGTATCACAATGTCTTGGGAAAGCTTTCACTATTATTCCGTTAACTGCGTGTAACTTCGCTGGATCGAGCGTGCAAATCACTCTCATTGCTTGGCCGTATGATTTCAATAAAAGTTAGGAAGGCCACTCTATGTCCTTCTCTAAATGAAAGATGAAGATAACGAACTCCTATAAGCAATATAAAATAAAGAGTTTGCAAACATGGACTCCTGGATACACCATAGGTAGGATCAAGTGCCTAGGAGGAGTAATCATCCCCTGTCGACCGGTTACACCCGCCGTGATCCCTATATCTTTAAACGGAGTTATCCATAGTCAAAATCAGTGTGCCGAGAACGGCCTTACAATCAGTATGAAACACGTCAGACAGCATTTGACCCAATGATAGTTTGTATTGGCAAAGTAGATCGTTATAACGACCATAGAATTTGCGAAATGCTGTGGTTTGTCACTGAGAACAAAGGTAAAATCTGTTAGAGGCCTTGTCCAAAAATTTGCACTCTCGATCTAGCGAAATGATACCCTGTTATTGGAACGATAGTACGTCTATATCCTTACCTCCACACTGATGTCACACACAATATTGATATACTTGATTTCCTTTACAGGTAACGTATGGATCTACAGTATTTACGATGAATGGTCTTCAGACCCGGCGTCCGGGATCAAGTATTGCCACCCCACGTGTTACCTGTTCGCCTTCTGGACCACTACGTTGGTCTACATTCTGATGGGAGCATCCATTTTCTTTGGGTGCTGTTCCGCCTGCATCGCTGCGTGCTTGGGATGTTGCAAAGACTGAATGAAATCCGTTATTCTATAGCGTGAAACATCTGTATAACGAGATTCGGATACCATTGTAAATCTAATATGTAACTGTTTTAGATTATTGAATTTAATATGTAAATCTACTTTAGTTTTGAATGCAAAGTGGAGTATTCCAATACAACTGTATTTGAGAAAACACATGATATACCGAAGAGCAAATCATCAGTTTCTACGATTTCTTCGGTACATCGGGTTTGGATTCGTTTTTATTTTAGATCATATATGATCTTGATTCGCTTATCAGAGATTTCGCAATTTGCTACGATTCAGAGACGCTTGCGACTTGCCCTAACAAAGAGTTGTCATTTTGCAATGATCATTTGATAAAAAGGTGCTTGTTATCTTAATGAATCGGGTTCTGTCAATATATTCATATCATGTTAGACATGCTACTAGATAATGGATTGACCCGATTTGCCCAGGGTTGGGCGATTATGATTTACCCATACGAATAAATACCAAGTGCGGATGGAGATATTAGCCCGCCTTCCGATTATACTGTGGAAAGCCTTGAACGATCGAAGCAAGAAAGAGGAGATGGAAGTCTCTACGACCCATTGAAGGGCCAATCCACTCCCCGGGATGCTGAAGAAACCCCCATATCAATGAGATCCATGGATCGCTCATCACCCTCATCGTAATAAACATAATGTTACATGTACCAGGTCCTCAACATGGTAAACAGTGCATGCTGAATAATGTTTCTTCATTGGATACGGTTGTGTCGGAAGAAAGCGGAGAAGAGGGTTTGTCTGAGAGAGCTGAAGGAGCTGCATCACAAGAAATAAAGCAATACTGGTGCATGTAGGTTAGTTGATGGACTTGAAACAGATTGACATCTACCCCACGTGTCATGGGTCTAAATAAGCCTTTGAACAAAGGTTGCACCGGTAGTTAACCACGGTAATTCTGTCAATAGGCAATACAAGATAATGTTGATGCACAACATCAAATCGGCCGCGAAAATTAAAAATTTTCTAAACTAGTTCCAAAGAAAAACACAGAAATTGTAATATGAGATATTTTATCTAAAAATGGAAACAAGATTAAGAAACAATTTACTTTGAATACTCAGTTATCATGTTATATTATCATATTAATATATTATCATTAATGCTAGAACACTAAAGAGTTTAAAAGATAAATTATAAATGTATGAAATATCAAATTCATTTTTTAGGTTTCAATATTGAATGTGTCCGGTTAAGCAGGACTTGAAATAAATCATTATAAAATGGGCAGGTGCGCCTTAAAAGATCGTAAACTTGCAAGTGCTACAACATGTATATCGAAGAAGTTCAGAGAAAACATATATAAAAATACGGACGTCACCCAAGTTTGTCCATTAAAATAATGCTGGACGCAGGGAGTCAACAGCGTTGTTCAACAAGACTGGATAAAATTAAAAAACTGAAATATTATTTATTCCCAAATTAGATTGCAGCATGTGGACTTGAAAATTCTATTAGTTTTACACCGGTTTATATCATTAAAATACTGTCCATTGTTTTGAACTAACTTTAGAAATAATGGCAATAAATTACATTCCATGCAGTAAATTGTATTCATTTTACTTATAAAAAAGATAATGATATTATTTAGTTTTCATCTTCATTATTTTTGAAAAAAGTTTGTTAGTAGCAAGCCGCCTTAATATGTTTTGATGATAATACAAATACAGTTTATCTCGTCAGAGTCACCAGAAGGACTGGCTTTTGACCATGCTAATCTGTGAACTTGACCGTTTATGTTGTAAGCAGTACTTGATAGCCCCTCCCCCTTTAAAATAATAATCCATATTTAAATGCTATAATGTTAGACTACAATTGGAATCTATTTGAATTATTTCACATGATGTATCTTATATATTGATCACTTCCGGGACGTTTTTCAGTATAATACGAGTAGTTATAGCTGGTTACAAGAGGAACAGCTACATAAGGTTTTAACCTTTCTGGACGTCTGTCATGCCGAGAAGAGTAGGCATGTACATTCCAATGCCTTAGTCAAATTAATGTTCTCTTTTTATTCGGAGCTGAGGGTGGTTCAGGTGAAATGGACATGGTGCTGATGCATTATAATGGTCTAATAAACAGCTTCTTATTAGTATATACCTGCATACTTTGTAATTTCTGCCTACAAAAGACCATATGCACGGTCTGTTCATTTTGTGACATCGTATCTTCTTCAACCATTGTAACGTGCGGATGCACTAACTGGGCAAGAAGATACAAACTCCATAAAAACTGGGCCCCACCAGATGACTGCAAAATTGTTGAGTGTGGCGGAAAACATCAATCAACCATTGAAAGTGAAATAAATGTATTACCCAGGATACAAAAAGAAAACATTAATGTTGAAAATACACAAAATCTCTGATGTTTCACAATCTAACAAACTTCTAGTCCATGACTGGAGTGTTATCCAGTAATGAATACTTGAAATGCAAGTCTAACTCTCTTAGACCTATTAAAAATTCCAAACTGGTCATAATTAACTAGTAAAGTAAACCAGTAATACATTGATAAATATTATAATTCAATCTCTGAATTAAGTCCTCCCCCCACACCACTTAATGTTATCAAACTTTTAACCCCTAAAAAACTAGATATTAAACATACGCCTTGATACGTGGTGTAGTCTACTATGTAATCGCTGCAACTACGCGTTCTTACTACAGACACGTCATATAATAATACAAAATGGCACAAGGTAACAACATTGCTTTTGTTTGTAAGGCTCATTATTACAACTGTATTTTTAACTTGGCATTAATTCCCTCTTTGGTAATCGTACTTATACTCTAATTGCTCTTTCAAAAGACGAAATTCTTCAAAACTATGCTTCAGTTTTAGACACATTTAATATTCCAGTCAATGGTTCGAATGAATATGAGTTGCCGTACCTATACTGAATTCCTAAAACTTCATAAAAAACCCTTACAAAGATACATTGCTGGATCCTGTAAATGTTCTACCAAGCTCCTATCTTTGCTCCTCACGAAAATATTAACAGTTGTGAAGGAGAAACTTTAAACGTACTGTGCGACTACATATGCCAAAAGTGGTGTAAATCAAATGTAGATTCTAACAAATTTCAAAGAACTTTTAGTAAACTTGAAATCGCAAAACTTTTCGGAAATCAAAAACATCGAAGCGCATGACTTTTCAACACTTTACACGACCATTCCTCACGATAAATTAAAAACTAGACTTTTTGACATCATAGACAGTTGCTTCTTCAACAGAAATTGAAAACGCAAATATTCCTATCTAGTGATCAGTCATCCAAAAATTACTTTGTTAAACGCCACTCTGACTCAACGCACAAGTACTCTGAAGTTGAAATAAAAAATGTGCTGGAGTTCCTCATTGACAATATCTTCGTGGTCTTTGGTGATCAGGTCTTCCAACAGTGTTGGAATCCACATGGGCAAGAATTGTGTTCCTTTGCTAGCCGACCCGTTTTTATAAACCTATGAAGCAGAATTTATTTTTTTACACACACCACGTGAGAAGGGAAAAAAATATCTTGCTGTGACCTTCATTTCAACATTTAGATATATCGACGACATCCATGTATTACCGGTGACAGGGGATGCCTACTCCTCCTAGGCACCTGATCCCATCTCTGTTCTGTCCAGGGGCAGGGGTCCGTGTTTGTATTGCTTATAGGAGTTATGAAATTGATCTATCTTCACCTTTCTATTAACAGTGATAATTCTCATTCATCTGTCGATTCGCTATATCCCAGTGAAATTGAAATAAAAGACACCACAGAGTCGTTCCCTTCTGCTTCATACTTTAATATTTAGATATTTTATTGAAAGTAGATATTAGCGGCAAACTAACAACTCAATTTTATGATAAACGGGATGATTTCAGCTTCTCCATCGTCAACTTCCCATATTTATGTAGAAATATTCAATTATCACCTGCATATGATGTTTATATCTCTCAACTGATTCGATACGCAAGAGCTTCTTCTGCTTATGGTCAGTTTTTTTTAATCGAAGCAGGCTACTGACAAACAAGTTGATGGTGCAGAGTCAGCATTTCGCAAATTTTGTCGTCGTTATAACGATCTAGTTTGTCAATACAACCTACCATTGGGTCAATTGCTGTCTGACTTGTTTCATACCGATTTTTAGGCCGTTCTTGGCATACTGATTTTGACTACTGATAACTCCGTTTACCTGATCAAAATACAGGGCTCACGGCGGGTGTGACCGGTTGACAGGGGACACTTACTCCTACTAGGCATCTTATCCCATCTCTGGTATATCCAGGGGTTCGTGTTTGCCCAACTCTCTATTTTGTATTGCTTAGAGGAGTTATGGTATTGATCACTGTTCGTTATATTCACCTTTCATTCGACATTTTGGATGTTGTTAAGTGTTGTTGTATTTTGGTACTTTATATATATATATATATATATATATATATATATATATATATATATATATAATATGATATTCACATAATTAAACAGATAATGTTTGCAGTTGAGTTTTTTCGATATCATTTTAGACGAGTCACCGCCACACTTGGAAATCACACGCTACTTCACAATACGACAAAAAACTAGATTGCTACATATCTTTTAAACAAAACTTCGGGCAGGAGAAATATTTAGAATTACTCAAAAACTTTGAGCAGAGAAGTTTTACACGCTTTCGCATATCGGCTCATAGATTAAATATTGAAAGAGGCCGATACCAAGGCATTCCTAGACAAGATAGACACTGTACTAGATGTAATACCAATACACTTGACGATGAAAACATTTTTTACTGTCATCTTCTCATAATGAGGAAGAAAGAAATGTTTTATATGAATTGGTGAATAACTGCTGTAAGAACTTTTGTAACATGAATAATGATCAAAAGTTGATCTGGCTCATGACAAATGAAAATGCACAAATACTCAAACAAATCAGTAAAATGATTTTAAAAACAGGGATATAGAATACTAAGGGTTGTATAACTATACTTGTATGTATAATTTACTCCTTGTCACTTTCAAATAAACACATCTATAAATAAGCTAGCTGTCTCGAATACTTGGGGTACAAGACTGCCAATCTGATTGACTTGGCAAAGGCACTGTCCCTTGGTACCCCCTGTATTCGTGACAACATTTTATAATATTGTTTTATTTTCCTACCCATGTAACATCCTTGTTGTACATCACATTTTCAATCAGTACTATAAGCCAACTCAAGACCAACATCAATGTAGAAACCCTTAACATGTGTATATGGTATACATCTGTATATCGTATTGTGTAGTTTTATTTAATTGTAGACAATACTCAAGTAAGCTGTCTTGAATATATAACATCTGTATATGGTATGCATGTGTACAGATTGTGGTATCATGTATTTATTTTTGTGTATACTATAAATAAGCTGTCTCAAACACTTAGGTTACAAGACTGCCAGTCTGATCGACTTAGCTCAGGCACCGTCCCTTGGTACCCTCTGTGTTTGTGACAACATTTTATAATATTGTTTTACTTTACTTCCAATATAGCACAATTATTGTTCAGTACATTTCCAATCAGTATTGTGATGAGAATTCAATACCTATGTCAATGTAGAAACCCTTAACATGTGTTTATTATACACATGTGTAAATTGTATCATGTAGTTATAATGTTTAATTGTTAATTTGTATATGCCCCCTGAGGGCCCTTGATTGGTGAATAAATAAATAAATAAAATATAGGTTATAGTGCAGTATCCTTGACCTAGACGCCTATGCAACAATACAACAATACATATGGATTACCTACTATCAAGTTTTGGTGCGTATTTATTCTATAATACGCTGGGGTGGGTTTTTGTTTTTGTTACCGACTCATAGAAAATTTGCTATTCTGCAAGTGTTTGAACAAACTAGAAGGCTAGTCAAGACAAAATGCATCTGTAGATATTCCTTCGTAATCGTAGTATTCAGTATGTAGTATAGGCATTATGCCAGCTGTCTAATCCTATTTTTGTATATATTTTCTACATATACATGCAAGGTGAAGATAACGAACAGTGATAAATCTTATAACTCCTACAAGCAATACAAAATAGATAGTTGGGCAAACACGGACCCCTGGACACACCAGAGGTGGGATCAGGTGCCTAGGAGGAGTAAGCATCCCCTGTCGACCGGTCACACCCGCCGTGAGCCCTATATCATGATCAGGTAAACGGACTTATCCGCAGTCAAAATCAGTGTGCCAAGAACGGCTTAACAATCGGTATGAAACACGTCAGACAGCATTTGATCCAATGATAGGTTGTATTGAATAACTAGATCATTATAACGACCATAGAATTTGCGAAATGCTGACTTCAATCGAGACTGTTGAAACCCTTGTACCATTAACTTGTTTGTCAGTAGCTTACCTCGATTTAAAAACTGACTATACGCAGAGCAAGCTCTTGCATATCGAATCAGTTGAGATATATAAACACCATATACAGGTGATAATGGAATATTGCTACATAAATATGAAAAGTTGACGATGGAGAAGCTGAAATCATCCCGTTTGTCATACAGTTGAGTTGTCCGTTTGCCGTTAATGTCTACTTTCAATAAAATATCTAAGTATGAAGCAGAAGTGGACGACTCTGTGGTGTCCTTTATTTCGAGCTCACAGGGATATATCAAATCGACATATGAATGAAAGTTATTATTGTTTATAGACAAAACGTCATCGATATATCGAAATGTCGAATTGAAGGCCACAGCGAGATATTTTTTCTTCTCGCGTAGAAGTTTTTGAATAAATTCTGCTTCATATGAATATAAAATCAGGTCAGTTAACAAAGGAGCACAATTCGTGCCCATGGGAATTCCAACGGATTGTTGGAAGACCTAATCACCAAAGACCACGAAGATATTGTTAATGAGGAACTCTAGCATATTCTTTATTTCAACTTCAGAGTACTTGTGCGTGAATTCAGAGTGGTGTTTAACAAAGTAAGTTTTTGAATGACCGATCACTAGATATGAATATTTCCGTTACATCTATTATAAAATTAGTTCTTATATTCAATCAAAGTTGATGGAACTACATTTGTTTATCGTCTGTAGGTACGATATTCATACGCCATGTTGTTATTTACTTAAAGAGGTTCGCACCTGATATTTGAAGTAATGTCAATTTTTCAGGAAGTGTATTTTTGATTTCTACATTGAAGGAGAATTACGAAATTAAATAGAAAAACTGGAGTCGCAATGCTTATTATTGAGCTACAGCGTTCTAAACATGACCTTTTTGCACTTACAATTTATTCAGTTAAACTTGATTTGCCTTACTATTGGTGTCAACACAACATAAGCAACACAAATCAATCATTACATAAAATAGATACGTAATCATGTCTTCTAACACTAAAGATAAAAATAAGTTTAATGCTAGTAATGAAAATAAATAATGACCTTTTTGCATTTGATATAACTCACAGGAGTTATGAAATTGATCACTGTTCGTTATCTTCACCTTTCATATACAAAAAGTTCATGATATCAAAATTGAGAGTTTAAAAGTACATATCAGAATTAGTGTCAATTTTTAAAATTTCACATAATTTTCAAGGTCTTCTCAGTTTAAAAACTTTAAAATGGAACTTTAAAAAGTGGGGGCTGGAGATCAAATGTTTAAATTGTTGGCGAAAATGCTTAATTTTTATACAAAATGTCAAATAAATTAATTTAAACTTTTATAAGAATTGGTGTTCTGTTTGGAAAAATATATGAACCAAATTAATAAATTACAACATTTGAACTAGTCCCAAGTCTCAACTACTTGTATCATAAATTATAAAACTGAAATACACGTATAGGAGTATAAAAATAGAAGAGATATTGGATGAAACAGAAACTGTAATATCGCGCAGATTTAGAACTTTTTGATTAATCAATCCTTCCGCTACAAAATATAGTTCCTGCAAAACCCTTTCAAAATTCGAATTGACACAATTTTTCAGCTGGGTAGGGCTCCATAATAAATACATAATACGTTTACACCAATGGGTTAAGTATTGAACCAGTAAATACTTAGTTGTAGCATCGCGCTAGCGATTCACAGAAAATTTCCCTCAAATCCAAATCCGTTCATATTGACCATGAACAGCTCAAAAGTTATGTTAATTTCGTATATTTATATTCATTTACTAAAACACCGTTTCTTTACATTGCTTCTATTTTGTTGCATAAAACAAACTCCTAGCCTCTGTCACAGTAGTTATTGTGACGTACGTCAACACATAGACAGGACGTCACATTTCATCTCACCCTGCCTTTTATCAACATTGCAAGGTGCACTGTATTTTGGAGGTAGGAGATCGCAAGATTAGGATGATAATCCACGTAAGTTTACAATCTTAATCCAAAGGTGTGACTTGCGAGATCTTTGTAACAGATGTTCTATTTTTTCCCCAAATCATTACGCTCTCTCAGTCGCGTGCTTTAAGCTAGTTCATAATCCGTTCATGGTCAGTGTGAACGGATTGTGTCGCGCGCTGAAATTGGTTGGTTCGTAGAGGAAAATGCGATTTGTAATATAAATATATAGCAGTAACAATTATTGACAATTTGTTTAAACTCTATTCACTGTCCGAAAATTAATGCACATGTACATATTCCAATTACCTTAGTGTGTCAAGGAACTGTCAAGTGAGCAAGTCAGACACTAACTCGGATAAGATTGAAATTTTTCGACATTACTCAGTTGTTTTTATATAATTTACAAGAGAGGAAACTATCTAACATGATTGTACACGTGGTGTATTAAATGTAGACACAACACAATTGATTTTTTGTTAGGTTCTATATTTGTGATCTTGAAGAAGAATATAAAATATATACACGCTACAAAACATATAACAACATATCAATTACAGTATCAACATAAATAAATTATCACATTATTATGATAAAATCTAGATATCTTACATTTATCATAGGTATTAAAATAATTGCATTACACTGAATTAATCTGTACTATGTAGTAGAACTAACTTCTATTTTACTCAAGCAAAATAGATTGAATATAATAAATCTCAATCATGAGTATATATGCAATGCTAATATACAATATAATAAGCAATAATTACAATGGTTACCGAATTGCTGATTCAGGCAAAAGAAAGACCATAGTGTATATACAACACATCAGACTTTTAAGGTTTTCAATAGCTTGTCCAATTTCCGTCACTTAGCAAAATATATGTCACTGGCATCTCTATGACTGCTAACTTCAAAGTGATTTAAATTTACAGAATAAAACTCTCCAGAACTTTGACATCCAAGATCTTCCAAAAAAAATTCCAGGAATACTTACAGTGACCAATCAAAGACCACTGACCTCCAAACTAGTCCTTTGACTATACTGGTCTTGAATGAATAAAACAATAAAGACGACTCTTATTTTAAAGAAAGATAACTCTGGTTATACTTTAGTAATAGAAACATGCAGTGCTGGTTAGTAATCTGTACATGCATTTTATTTAAGTATTTAGTTTGTATTATTTATTTACAAGTATTTAATTGGTCTAGACTTGCCTAGATTGTTAAGCGGTCTAGCGCGCTGGTTACATGCTGCTAGAAGATTTGGTTCCGTAGGTCGTGAGTTCAACCCCGCTATCTTGTCGAGCGGTCTAATGCGCTGGTTACATGCTGCTAGGCGATTTGGTTCCGTAGGTCGTGAGTTCAACCCCGGGTAGGGGCGGAAGTAGGTATCCAAATAAAGTGAAATTTTCTGTGCTTTATATATATATATATATATATACTACTCAAAATTTGATAAGGATCATAGATATTTGTCTGTTTAAAAAATTAATAACTGCATAACTGGCAATATTGTGTCCAAGTGAAATAAAAAACGTCTTCAACAAACTTGCACGTGCATTTCATGCCATGGGAAATGCGTTTCTCATCACAGTTATGCTTTTGCTACCATTGCACGATTTTCACTCAGGCATCGGTGTCTGATTCTTTCTAAAATTTCAAACTCACTTGAGTGTTTACACTACGTTTATCAACACAATGCCCCCTCAACGTGTAAGGCGTCGCCTGACGACAGAACAACTGGGCAGATGTATTGGAATGCTTGACGCTGGCTATTCACAACGTGACGTTGCAAATGCACTAAACGTCAACCAGAGCGTTGTAAACAGGGCCTGGAACCGACAGCAAACTTTTGGTACAGCAGCACACCGACATGGGGGGGGGGGGGGGGGGGGGTCGTCAGAGGTCGACAACCCAACGCCAAGACCATTTTGTGGCTCTCCAGGCACGACACCATCCCTTCTGGACAGCAACCAGCCTACGTATCGACCTTCTGAACGCCTCGGGGGTGAATGTGTCCACTCAGATGATACGGAATCGGCTTCACAATGCAGGTCTCAACTCGAGAAGGACATGTGTTCGAGTCCCTCTGACTGTTCGACACCGGCGGGAACGATTGGACTGGGCTGAAGATCATGTCACTTGGACACAGAACGATTGGGTTCAAGTTCTGTTCACCGATGAGTCCAGGTATTGTTTGGACTTTACAGACAGGAGGCACCGAGTGTGGCGACGACAACGTGAACGTTTCCATGATGCCAACATCAGTGAACATGACCGTTATGGTGGTGGTTCCATCATGGTCTGGATGGAATCAGCAGGGATGGAAGAACAGATCTTCATGTCCTGGACAGAGGAACAATTACGGGGGTGCGGTACCGGGATGAGATCCTCGATGTTTACGTCAGACCCTACGCTGGTGCTGTTGGCCCTGAGTTCATCCTGATGGATGATAACGCCCGTCCTCATCGCACCAGGGTGGTGGAGCAGTACCTTCAGCAGGAGACAATTGTCCGTATGGACTGGCCAGCGCGCTCGCCGGACTTGAACCCGATTGAGCATGTATGGAACATGCTGCAGGTTGCCCTTTCACGCCGTAGAGCACAACCCACGACTTTGGCAGAGCTCGGAAACGCCCTCGTGGAAGAGTGGAACAACCTTCCCATTAGAAACATCCGGGTGCTTATTGACAGCATGGCTCGACGTTGTCAAGCCGTCATTGATGCAAGGGGAGGCCATACCCGGTATTGACACTTCATCGACTAAGTGTAATGATGGACTATCCCCCAAAACTGTGTAATTCTTTCTCTGGTTTGCTGTTAACTTTTTGTAATGAAATGCCTTTTGGTGTTGTTATCAGATTTCAAGCATTCCGTATTGATAAAAGTTCATGCCGTTCATGAATTTTCATTCATAATCTGAGTAAACACGTTTCTGAGTCAAATCTATGTCTTTTGTTATGTTAGTGGTAAATTACACACATATAACCTAGTGATCCTTATCAAATTTTGAGTAGTATATATGGTTTAATATTTCATTGAATATATAATAATGTAATACAATATTTTATGCAATGTATTTTCTAAATTCAAACGTTTTCTTTGGTGATTATGAAAATGAATTACAAAGTTTTGTTATGACATTGTCAACAAACTCCTTGCAACAACCGTAATTTACTTCAGTCATTTACAATGACATTCACACTATTATATACAGGTAGTGCCTATCTTTTTGGGTGACAATAATTTAACGCCTGATTGCTCCTCTACAATACTGGTATAGGTGTCACATGTACCTCCCTTGTAAAGAGCAAATAAAATTGACAGGATTATGCACATCAAAATATAGCTAGAATATACACACATATAATTCATCAAAGCTGTGTAATATCAAATATGTAAGCACTGGCTTGTGCATAATTTACTGAGCCGCTGTTTTAGAATTATGACACACTTTTTAAGCATTGGCATTATCTAAGCGACCATTCATGATGTGCAGTTCATTACTCTTATACGGAAAACACTTATGAAAATGTAAAGAACCATCCTATTTAATTCCTACTCTGTAACGGAGTATATTGTCGATCTGTGTTCAATATATCTGGGTAAATTTATTTCTTTTCTTACATTTGTTTATATGTTTGGTATACAGCTGTCTTTCCATTCCTTTACATTTGCATCATCAATCATCACGTGAAGTGATAATGCAATATTTCTACTCACTCAATATCACGAGCCTTATTTATTAATATAAGTGATCCACTACCTGTTTTGGGGGCTTTTGTGAATGGTGATATATATATATAAAAGCACATGCATATTACTTTAAATCCAATTTAACGCAGTCTTCCATTGACTAATTTTTTTGAGATTGCATGAGATAGAATATATACATCACTCTAAACATATGACCTATTTATTATTTTGAATTTCAACACGTCAGCTCTAAATGACAAATTCCACCGCTATAAATAGGGAGAAGCATTCCAAGTTTAAATATTAGAGCACACGGGTGGGTGTCTCGATCGATAGGAAATCTAGAGCTGCCACGGTCAGTTAAACATCAATAGAGGTTTAAAATCCAGAGCAAACACTCTCGTAGTTCATATGTAAAAGCTGAGGCTGGGTCAATTGAATTTTGAAATCTACTTATTACAGTGTATGTTTATCAGTCATTCATACGTGGATACCGACTAGTATATAGAGCGAGGAATTGGTAACTTGTCTCAGTTACGATTTTATATTTTATCAATCGGGTTGTTTAACTTGTAGGTATATTCACTACACTATGGACTCTAAAGATGTGAACCTTGAAGCTGCACCAACGTATACAGGACGTAAGTTCGTAAATTTAATTTTATCAAATCAATTTTGATTTCGTTCGAAAATTAGAAAATGATTCTACCATTATTTTTTTTTAAGAAAAGGAAGATTACTTTTACCTCTATATACTTTTGCATGATTGAAATATTGTTGGGTTCATTTTTTTTTAAAAGAAAAATTAATCTTAGAAGTAGAACCAGTACATGCACATTTGTATTTAGTTGACTGTTTGGTTAATGAATTATTGCGCATGAATAATTCCAAAAATCAGGAATCGGTACAATAATGACCATTTTGATATCGAGGTTTCCTAATAGAATAGATCAAGAAAAGGGTGATTAATTTAATGAGAGGGACATGAATTCGTATTTCATACAAATGCACGCTATATAAACAGCTACATTTGAAATAGACAAGCGCCAATGCAAAAAATAAAAAAAAATAAAAAATAGAAATAAAGTGATGCAATTAATATCGTGCATTACATGGGCTGTGATATACATATGTAGGAGCCTAATATATACCATTTATACCAGGAATGGCAATGGTATTCCTTTGAGAATATATACGCAAAGTGCAAACTTTTAAAAAGTGGAAAATTCCGGCTTGGTACGTAAGTATTTGCTCGTCACATGAAAAAAAAAAGGGGGGGGGGAGCTGTGACCCAGTTTACTAGCTACAATGATCATTGGATGTCCGTATATTGAAACCTACTGTATAAGGGCGATCGTAGTGCCACCCACAAGAAAGGGACCCCCCCCCCTCCAGGTAATCACGTGAACTCCTACCTGTTTTGTTGTTAGATGAATGAAAACTTTCATTTTGGTAGATATATGTGTTTGTTAGTAGAGGTAGTAATTATTGAAAAACCGTAACGGATATATTTAGCTGAACATCAATCAAAACATTTAGCGATTAATGTTTGCTGTATGCTTCGTTTTCATTGATTGTATAAAAACGAAATATTTACATATGTTTGATGGGATTGTCACAAAGCTGGTTTTCATGTCATCGATTATACGTTGCCAAATGAATGAGTATCAAATATCATTCTTTATACAACATATACATTGTTGAATTTTAAGCATTAGTATTTTAATAGAGTCGGCAATGTTGGTATTACATTTGTTATTCCACCTCGGCGAAATATTGCAGTTTTGATTAAAATCACTTAAAAGAAAAATGAAATTAACAGATACTCGAACTCATACGCAGACAAGTAACATTGGACGCCACAATATATTAATGTTGTAATAGGATATTTGGTCCATAAACTAATCATAGCTCATCAGGACAAAATGAAAGAGAATGTAATTCGACGTCTCAGTAAAAAAATTCCACCTGTAGTGTATATTTCCTAACTATTATAAACAAGTAAATTTTTATGACCCCGTAATCAGAGATTCGGTGGCATGTAGTGTTTGGTCTGTCTGTCTGTTTGTCAGATCGTCTGCAAAAAATCTAACCTACGTTTTGAATGGTGATAGGGTTTTCATATTTCGCATGTGTATTCCTTGTGACAAGACCTTTCTTCGAGTACCATAATTACTTTACTGTTATCTGGGGTAGAAGGGAGGGTCAGTTATTAGTGTTTCACAAACCCATTTTGTTCTTGCTATTTTCAGAGGACCCTCCATCCTATGACTCGATATTTGGGAAGATCAAGCACGCCAAGGAGACGTCTGAAGGCAATGTCGGATTTGCAAAGGCAGCCGTTGGGATTTTATGTGCATCAGGCGAGTAACAACCCCCCACCCCCACCCCCCCAAAAAAAACTAAAACACTTTTTGGACAAGCAATATACATGTACTTTCCCTGTTATTTCTACATGCAAAGTCCATTATTTATCAGATGCAAAGTTTGATTCACCGGCTAGTCCCCCCCCCCCCCTTATGACAGTAGCAAAAAGTACTTTGAAAAATTATCCTACGTGCCTGCATCTACTGTCAATTTTTACTTGTAAACTGCCTGAGCTGAATCGAACGTGTAATATACCAATCTCACGCCTCGTCGGGTACCCCCTCGTTTGATTTCGTCTTTCAGATCAAGAGGAAGACGCAATCACTATTTTTAATTTAAGTTGGTGCATATAGGACGCGCTTGATTTGCCAACACCGTTGTACACCCGATGTAGTCGATGTACACTTGATAGTTAAATTCACTTTTATGTGGTACTAAGTGTAGTATGAAACTGCAGCAGCAGCCGATATCATTTTAAAGATGGTTTCTTGTTTTATGCTGCCTTAAACAGTGGAGCTTTTCAATTTTAATTCCCCCTTTTTTTTTATTTTTATTTTTTTTATTTTTACAAAAATGGATTTTATTTTGCATTTTATGGATACCTAAATACATCTGAAAATACCAAAATATTTGCTGATTTTTGGCGCCTAACTTGTTTTTGATGATTATATGTTTGATTGTATTGTTTAACGTCCCTCTCCAAATATTTCGTTCATATGGAGACGTCACCATTGCCGGCGAAGGGCTGCTAAATTCAGGCCTATGCTCGGCGCTTATGACCTTTGAGCGGGAAGAGATCTTTATCGTGTCACACCTGCTCTGACACAGGACCTCGGTTTTTGCGGTCTCATCCGAAGGACCGCCCCATTTAGTCGGCGCCTTTTACGACAAGCAAGGGGTACTGAGGACCTATTCTAACCCGGATCCCCACGAGACGATCATTGTATGAATTCGACATGTATCAATTAATCGTTTTCATTTATTCTTAAAATACAATTGATACATGTCGAATTCATACAAAGTTTTATAAATGACTACATACGACAGAATGACTGAAGTACAGACCTATGTTATAATATATTGGTGTCTGTAATTTAGTCAGATTGCTACATACAATAAACTGAAATTATTGTTTATACGGTAAACAAAATTCGAAGGTGAAAATCTGCAAATTTTCCTTCTCACAATTTTTCAGCCATATTGAACTTTTCGATGCATTAACCAACACATGCCCTTAAAAGAGTGTACCCGGGTAGGTGGTTTACACCAAAAAGTGTACACCTTTGTACTTGATTACTTTTTGGTCAGTGTGGATAAATCAAGCGCGCGCCCTCTGTCCCTTATTCAAAGAACATGCGTCTAGTTTGCAGTGAGAGATCTAGGGGTTGTTATAGGGGTTGTATCCCCTGTTTGATTGAGCAGTATACTTTTTGAGTCTTCACCCCCTTTGGATTGGATGGTACTGACTAAAACCCGGTCTCGGTCCCGGTCTTCGGTCTCGGTCCCGTGACTAAAACCCGGTCTTCGGTCCCGGTCTCAGATTTTTTTATTCGATAAAAACAGAATACATCAGAATATTTTAGCCCCAATTTCTCGTTAATTTAGATATGACATATCATGCCTGCATTCTGATAGTTGATTGATAATATTATTGTCGTCTTTCGTAAAATAATATGTGAAAACTCCGGGACCGGTGGGACCGAGAAGTAAAAACAGTGCTAAAAGCCGGTCCCGGTCTCGATATTTTTTATTTTTCCTAAATAGCCGCTTGAATCTACTTTTTTATTTAAAAAAAGATAAGAGTGTTATATTCAATGACATTCCTTTGTATGCACATGTATGTTTCTGATTTATTGTATGTTTGTGTTTTATTCAATTTTCCTTCTTATGTCAAATTTGAACTCAACTACGTGATTTTTTCTCTCCCAATTGAACGTGTTACATTACATTTTCATAAAAATAATATATATGTACTTCTCCTGGTGTATTTGTTTGTAATTTACTGTTGGATGTAGTTTTTACAAATTTAATTCTTCTTTTTTCATTTAGGTCAAAAATTGATAAAATTTTCAAATTCAATGTTGGTGTATTCCGAACCGGGTCTCTGTACATGTTATATGTATACGCGGGTTACTGTTCTCTCTCTCTCTCTCTCATTTACGAGTGTATCGTGAGAATCGCATTAATTTGTTAAAGTATGATGTTATATTATTTGTTTTAATCAGGGAAGAAAAGCCTCTATGTAAATATTAGAATAATATTAAATTTTATTATAATTTTTGAAACATGATGAATAATTGTTGTTGATAGCGAAACAAAATTAATGTGCACTCTTGTTAACAACCCCCTCCCCCGCCCCTTTCCAGAAAGATTCTGAATACAAGAATGATGCTTTTGAAAAGCAAATGTTATATCCCCGTAATCGGATATTCGGGGCGCATTTATATAGTTTTGGGTCCATCCGTCTGTTTGTCAGTAAAAACGTGAACCTTCGGCAAAACTTTTGAATGCATGTTGATAGGGTTTTCATATTTCACATGTGTACTCCTTGTGACAAGACCTTTCTTTACATGCAGTTCTTCACCTTTCATATTTGACCTACTTTTGAAAATCTTTAACCTTAGCCATAACTTTTGAATGGTTAGTAAAAATACACGAGGGTATAAAATGCTTCAGGCAGGCGTACTTTTCTTGAAGCGCTAAAAGTAGGCAAAACTGAAATTTATTTCTTAAATGAATTTACATGTATGTCTTGCATATTTATAAATGTAGATTTCATTGTTTATGTCAAATTTATGCAGTTTGAAATATAAGATATTTTGAAAATAGGAAACAAACAGTTTTTGTGCAGCATAATTAATACATGTATGTTTGTACTTATACGTATATAACTATTCACAATAAATATACATGTAGTTACCACATAATATTACAGTAAAAACATACCATAGATTATTTGAAGATCATCTAAAGTCAGAGGGTATCTTCTGTATAAGTATACAGAATCTGACATTTTTGGTGAGCATACATGTGCTCTATGTATGACACACTTTTATAGATACTATAAATATATTATTAGGTGGATTTTTTTAAAGCATTGTATCTAAAAGAACCACAACTGAAAAAAGAAAACTAAGTATCAAATAAGAAAGGAAGAAATATTCATTGTCGGAATACAAAACATGAATCTTTGAAAACTGATTTTGACTGGAATAGAAGAAATAAATAAATGAACAAATAAACTAACTGTAAATTACAAACAAATACACCAGGATAAGTACATATATATTATTTTCCTTCTACATCCTTATCTTCTTATGAAAAGGTAGTGTAAAGCGATCATTTGGGACAAAATGTCACGTACATGTAGTTGAGTTCGATTCTGACATAAATATAAAGAATATTGGAATAAAAAAAAACCCACACACAATAAATCAGAAATATATGTATACAAAGGGATGCCATTGAGTATCACGTCCTTATCTTTTTTCATGAAAAGGTAGATTAAAGCGACTATTGAGGAAAAATGTCGAGACCGGGACCGGCTTTTAGCATTGTTTTTATTTCTCGGTCCCACCGGTCCCGGAGTTTTCACATATTATTTTACGAAAGAAGAAAATAATATGATCAATTTATTATCAGAATGTAGGCATGAGATGTCATACCTAGTTATTGAGAAATGGGGCTCAAATATCCTGATATATTCTGTTTTTATCGAATAAAAATATCTGGGACCGGGACCGAAGACCAGGTTTTAGTCACGGGACCGAGACCGAAGACCGGGACCGAGACCGGGTTTTAGTCAGTACCGGGTTGGATACAATTTGAGCGGAAAGAGTACAATCCACTTTGAAAATTTTCTGGATCCGCCACTGGTTTGTTTGTATCCTCCACCCCAGGTTTTCATTGTTGAACATCCTCCATGATACAAACAAACGCGATCTTCCTTATATTTATAATCTTTGTCTTGATATGAATAAGTTGAAAGGTCACAACAATTATTAAGAACTAAAATACATTGAAACAGCATAGGTTTATTACCGACATGCAGTGTATATTTGTAAATGCAAATGTTATGTAATGTGACAGAGATGTATTCATACAATTAATCAATGGTTTATATATTGTAGTGGGGTGTACTGTGTGTCTGGGGGTCACAATGGCCATCCCATTAGCAAGCATCATCATTGGTGAGTATTGTAGTGCAGTTCCTGAACACTTACCTATACGCCAGCACGTCATGATGTGCACATCGTTGGTCAAGAAAGAAAGAAAGAAAAGTTTTGAAGCAACCATTAATTTAATGAGAAGTTTGTGACGAAATACTTGAATAATTGCCTAACAATATTAGTAAATTCAAACTAGCATTTTTTCGAATCTAGTCGTAAATTTTGTTCACAAAAAATAACGCTGAAATCAAAGAACTTCTTGGAGCTTCGCCCACTGAGCCCCCACAAGGGTTTTTCATTTTTGGCGTGCACATTATTTCGTTCTTGCTATATCAAGTACTTTTTCTTAGCTCAGTTGCATTTAATTATTTATGACAGTGGACAAAGAACATCCAACGTCCATAATCAAAATATGTCATTTCTTGACAGTAATCTTTAAAACAGAAAATATATATACCAATAATTTATTGAACGACTACACTGTTCGTCTCCAGGCGCCATGTACTTGGATGACTGTCCATTAGAGAAATACATTCCCATCTACCTGGTGGTTTCCGGTTCCGTTGGACTCTTCTATAATCTGTTTGGAATTGTCCAGTCTGCTTGCTGCAAGAGAAAGCCTGAGAATGAAGGAGCGGAAGAGGAACAGGGAGCGGGATCCAAATTTGGGTCCTGTCTGTCGTCACTGTTAAGCTGCTTCATGTTTGCGTGGTTTATTGCTGGTAAGAAAAATTTGCCAATTATAATAATGGAATACCCACCACATGTCCAATTACCATGAATACTCACTTCACCTAAAGATCGAGAGTTTGGGTATACTTTCCATACTTACATGTGTATATCATCATTCCGGAATACTACATATTGGCGTTAAAGGGACACAATTCGAACTGAAAATTTCAAATGGTATTTTCTCCTTTTCAATGTTTACAATGCTTAACTAAGATATTTCTAATTTTCAACAAAATGTTGAGTTACAACTTAGATACAGCACTGACAATTCTTTGTTATGTAAACAAGGCTCGTGTCATGTTTTTATTTATATATTGATTGTTTAATAGAAAACATCGTGTTTAAACTAAATGGAATGTAACAAACACTAGAAACTGTTTACTTGTGTTCAGAAAAAAAAAATCTACCACGTTTACCGGTATATCTAACATATTTAAACAACAACAACAACAACAAATATGACACTAGTTTTGTTTACAAACCAAAGAATTGTGAGCTCAGTATCTCTCTTGTAACTCAACAACTGATATTCACATTTTTGTTAATCATTAGAATTATAGAAAGACCTTAAATAAACATTGTAAAACATGGACAAAATGAAATTTGGGTTTGTTTGTTTGTTTTTGTTTTGTTGTTCAAATTGCGTCCATGCATGCCCCTTTAATTGAAGGTCTTTGTTTGCAATGACATCTCTCTCTCTCTCTCTCTCTCTCTCTCTCTCTCTCTCAGATCTAGATATAGCTTGGAATTTGTCCAAAATTATACCATTACTGTTAGATACCGAAAAAGAATTTCAATTCAATACTGCAATTACCCTGTTAGATGCAAAGAGAAAATTAGCTGCTTTCAAACAGGGCTTTCATTGTACAATCATTGAAGATGAAATACAATATTTAGGTCACATAACGCTTTCTCCCCTTCCCCGTAGCCTTTTTTAAAATTCCATACAGTTAAGTGTTTAACCAAGCGAAAGATCATAATCTCATTTCATTTTGCCATTTTGTGTCAATTTAAATTCTGTCACGGAGTTGTTGGGGTTTTACATATTTTTTTCACCCCTTTTAATTCATATTTTGGTTAGATTTTTTAATACTGTCTTCTATCTTGAGATTGCTACAGGGGCAAGGGATTATTCTTTAGCATTCCTCGCCATTCATACACATTGGTTATGCCAATGATACTAAATAGTAGAATAAACAGCATTAAACATAACCATTAAGTACTACAAATATTTCATATTCCTCATTATTGGGAACAATTCACACAATGTTTCAAATCCGTTCAAGAAATTATGAAATTGTGCCCCTTTTCTGACACGTAAGTAAAAAAAACCAAAACTATGGTGACATATTCATGTCATCACTTTTCAGATCGTTATGTCGACTTGTCAGATATTTATGTCAACTAGTCAGTTAATTATGTCAACTTATCGTTTCATTATGTCAATTTGTCAGGTGATTTTTTTCACTTTTCAAATAGTAAAATATTATATTAAGAATAACCGTAAAAATGCTTTCACACCCAAAATGTGCCATCAACTTGACAATATAATGTTCTGACAAGTCGAGAAAATGATTTGGCAAACCTAATCAAGATCATTATGTCGACTCATCAGATCTTTTTAGTCAACTACTATAGTATGTCGACTTGTCAGATCAATCATGATATTTACATGTCAGAAATTAAGACGGAAAGTAGATGTCGGCAAATGCCATTGGCAAATCAAAATTAAAAGATAGTGAAAAAATATGAATATTTTTTCCGACAGGTCAACATAATCATCTGAAAAAGTCGAAATGACTAACGTACAAGTCGACATACATGTAATTATCTTACAGATCGATATAATTATCTGACTAGTGGTGGCAGAAATATGCCACCATACTAAACTCTATTCAACATGTACAATATCACCACTTATTTGACTTTAGCATTTAACTCTAAACCAATTCGTAATTAATGCTTCAGAAGTGAAGGTCAAAGAGAATAAAAACTCCCCTCTACACTTTATTTGATTGATTGATTGTATCTTGTTTAACGTCCCTCTCGACGATCTCTCACTCATATGAAGATCGACGTCTTTATTTGAAAGATACTTGTAAAAGTGTGATGGATATTAATATTGATAAAGTCACCTTTCTTTTCCAGGTAACGTTTGGGTATATGGCTCCCACAGTGACTTCAGCTCAAATTCCGCCTCAGCTAATTACTGTCACCCTACGGCTTTTTATTTCGCGTTCTGGACAATCACAGTGGCATACATTATGATCGGGCTCGTTATTTTGCTTTCTTGTTGCTGTTGTGTGGCGCTTTGTGTTTGTAATAAAAAGTCCGAGGATGCTTAACACAAGTAGAATTGACAACAAATTAAAAACAATGGAATTAATTTCGAATTTCGTTAATTTTTAATTCTATTTTACTATCTTGTTAGATTAGGCTTCAGTGCTTAACTTATAATGTGTTTGTTGTAAATGAAAATTGATAAGGAGTTTTAAAACAGGAAAATATATAAAACCATGGTGAAAAATTTCTACGTCTTCATTATACAAATTCTTCAGTCAACATGTTTATTAGTTTTTGATTGAATATCGGGAAATATGCTAATCAGATGGTGAAGCAGACGGAGCGTGCGAGGTTCGCATTCGTACAACCACCAAAGGTGGATATTTGTGTTGTAAATTCATTCAATAAACTATTTTATTGCATTTTTTTTTTATTATATGCACTTCTAGTGCACATTTAGAATTATTAGTTGTACACATCTGTGGCGTCACAATCGGATTATATATATATATATATATATATATATATATATATATATATATATATATCCAGCCAATACAAAATTGATATTTATCTTGATGACATTTTTCTTAGAATTCGGTAAATCTCAATAATATCCAGAATGAATGAGTGGGTGTTACTTCTGTCAAAAAGATTAAAGAAAAATAACCATTTGAAGAAAGGGGACTCTCTTTTATACATTAGAACACTTCAATTCGGCATAAAAATATATGATGAGGATATAAGGAGAATGAACGGGGCCTGGTCCTTCTGAGTCCGATCTCTGTGATACCATGAATGTAGAAAGGAGTCTGACTCTGAACCACATAAAAAAAAGCTACCAATTCGCTTCAAATACCTACAGAATCAGAATGTAGGTGTGATATTCATATTTTGCCAATTACCTTGTAGAAATTCATATTTCAATTACTTGCATGCCAGATTTCAGAGATATACGTCATCGTTCTCTCGATTTCACCTGTTGATTCTTACGCCGACATTTAAGGGTCCAGGTCACCGGATGGTTTCTCACCTATGACAACAGCGAAAAGCAGACTGAAGATTTCGGACCTATTAATCAAGATTTCACATCAAACATACACTACTTACTTCCTCATAATTTGATGCTTACTCCTCCTATACACCCGATCCCACCTCTGATAAACCCAGGGGTTGGTGTTTGCCCAACTCTTTATTTTGTATTGCTCATGGGAATTATGAGATTGATCACTGTTCGTTATTTTCACCTTTCATGATGTTCTTCGCGTAGATATTATATGACTAATATCTTTCCTCAGCAGCATCAACTGTTGACAAAATCTGCATTAAAGATATGATATACTTAAAATCCAAGATACCTTAAAACTTTTATTATATTTGCATTATAGAATATGGAATTACAGTTCTTCTGAAACATAATTGTGATAATGACATTTACAAACGACGATGATGTCGATAACTTGTCAATGGGAATTGAAACGCATTCTTCAGGTACTTTGAAAAGGAACCTTGAGTATAAGCTTTATTAAAATAATGTATAATTAGATCCAAGGTATTCTTAAGTTCAGCTAAATGAGCCTTTTACGAACAAGACCAAGTTAATGCAAGCTTTAACAATTGGTAACAGTATTTAGTCCTTATGTAACCTATTTAATTCTTTCATCTCCTTTGGTGTACTGATCACACGGATGTTACGGGTCTTCCCTTTCATGTTAAGCTCATCGCCTGACATAATCGTTGATTTCATTTATAATGGAACTGGAGTTTTCCTGAATTCTGGATCTTTAAAGATGAGTGTTTTGGGGTTGTCATTTTTAACTGTATTTGCGCCACCAGTATTGACATGCATATATGGACTATAGGTGAAACTATATCAACATCGCCATCAAAGACATTTCAAGATGGAATATTGCTGATAAAAGTACAAGAACACGCAGGCTATTTTGTTTGATAACATTAATATCTAGGAAGTAAAATGTTTGTATTTTAAAGACCCCAAAAATACTGTACGGTTTCTTCCCGTATGACTGGATGTGGGCGGAGTCCATCTTTTGTCTAGAATTTCTTAGAAATTACCTGGCCAAGATTTTTTTTTATTGTATATTGTTGACACACAGTCTACATCGATATCCTAGTTTCTCTCTCTCTTACTTTCATTCATTGGCTCAATAAATAATTTATTTTATGAATATCTAGCTATCAGACATTCATAATATAAATTATCACAATAAGTTACAAGTTTTAAAAATTATTATGCAATGTTTTCTTTGATTTGATTATAATACATTTATATAGATAGGGAAAATACAACTATATCAATATTACGCTGCTCAGGGGATTTAAAAACTACGAGAGAATAGCAGTTGTGGGTAGACAGGTCAATGCTATCAAAACTTTGGTATACTGAGCTTCCTCAAGATATACAGAATACCATAAGTACTGTCTGCTATTGTTATCAAAACGCCTCTCTCTAGTTGCTGCAGACTATTATCTGCATATGTCACTCCACCGAGAATCTAATGTTTGATTGACAGGCTGTGTACCTTTAATTACGATACAGGTAAACTTTGAGGTATTTTAATTAAAATTGGGTCTTTAAAGTGTATGCTCCTACAAGAACGAGTTCGAAGAAGTATATATCTCTTTATACAGTACTGAAGAATTCACTTATTCAGCAGAGAGAAAACATCTTTTTCAAAACTTGTCTTTAACTTCAAATCGATTTCATAAAATATGCTTCTATGATCAAAATCTGGAGTAAATATCCATGTCCATGAAATCTATGTGGTATTTCGTGGGGGTGGGGGTGGGGGGAATATTCAAAAAATGAAGAATCATAATTGCTTTTCAGATAATCACTCCTACTACAAGACTGAATTTTGGTTAGTGATATTTGATATCAATAGTTCACCATCCATCTAATCGATCAATTCCAATTGTTGAATGGCATCAATTCTTATTTGTTTTTTGTTAATTTTTCCATTATCAAGCATCGGCAGACCATGAAATCTGAGGAAATATTTCGGCATTTCTCCAAGACCATCAATGGCATCGTGCCCAATGAACTCTGTCCTGCAAAACTGTTTTACGTCGGTTGGTGAAATTTCATACTCCGGATCTGTAACGTAACAAACGCAAATTTCTTCGTATAAACGCTTGTCAGGTACACCAACCACAATCACATTTCGTATACCATTCTTTCTTGCAATGATTTTTTCGATGCGACTGGGTAAAATTTTTCTCGTACCTCGGGATATACAGTCCTTGATGCGCCCGTTTATTATAATATGATTGTGTTGATTTATGTGCGCAATGTCGCCAGTGCGAAACCAATTTCCAGGCAAAAGGACTTCCTCTGTTAATTCTGGGTTCTTGTAGTATTTCTCAAAACCATACACGCTTCGTATACAAAGCTCTCCATTCTCATGTTTTCTCAAAACATTTCCATCCCCATCAATGATCTTCACTTCTGTACCCGGTATTGGTTTTCCCACGTCACCGACTTGTACTTCACTAGCAGTAGTAAAAGGCGGGAGTACAGATATCGTAGATCCTTCGGTCGATCCGTATCCGATTGTCAAACTCCTTGTAAATATGCCAACGACCTTCGTGTGGGAATCGTTAACCGATTGTCCACCTGTAAAGACGGTATCGAGTTTGAACGAACCTTTGTAATTTTCTTCGTTAGCAGCCAGATCTGAAAGAAAGTAAGGCAGTAATACTGCCGATGCACACTGTTCTTCCTTGATTACTTCCCATATTTTCATAGTGTTACGTCCTTCTGAGGCAATTGGGGAGTCGCAGAATACTTTAGGTTTCCCTTGATACACCGTGGAAATGGGAGATCCTCCAATCCAAGCAAACGGCCGATCATTGTAACTTATCCCAGAGGATAACATAGGATTGTTGATTGCGTGAAAATGTGTTTTAGGTACCAGTTTAGGCTTCCCCGTGGTTCCAGACGTCGTGAAAAACACAATTTCATCCTCGGGGTAGAGTGTAGGAAGTTCAAATTCAAGTTCTTCTCCTAACTGTAGTATTCTGGGAAGGTTATCATAGGATGCTAAATTCTCGCTCTTTCTGAGAAAAACCAAAGTAAAAACATTGCAGTTCTTCAATAGAAGGGCATTAAGCTGCAAAATAACTTTTAGATATTCATCTCGTTTGCCGGGGTCAATCAAAAGGGCCTTGCACTCAGCAATTGAAACTATTTCGTAAACGTCTTTGGCGTTGGTGTTGCTGAAAGGAACATGGACAACAATAGCCCCCGCCATAATTATCGCTAATTCTGCTATTACCCACTCTAGGGTGTTGGGTCCAGAAAGAGCAATTTTATCTCCCTTTTTAATTCCTTTCTTGATGAGATAGCCTGCTAACTTTATTGCCTGTGTCTGAAGTTGACGGCAAGTCAGGCTTTCCCGCGTTCCATCAATACCTCGATAGATGAGAATTTCTTTGTTTGGAAATGATGTTGTTATTTCGTTGAAGATTTGAGTAACTGTTTTGTACTTGTACGGAATGGTCCTTGGAGTACAGAGATAACTGAATTCTGACATGACGAATGATTCTAAAATAGAAATATTAATTGACTCACAAAAATTATTAAAGTATATTTTCATTAGTACATCGTCATTGGTATATTGCATAAATTGTGTATACTACTTCAAATGCTTCAAGCAGAAATATTCACAAGTAATCCCTAACAAAGCACAATGATTTTACAGTAGTTAGGAAGGGGGCATATCGTCACTTTTAGCCACACCCCATGACGTCATTAGTTTTCGTTATAATAACCTTACCCACATCGATATTTTGGTTGGGTACCTTCATAGTCATATATCATATATATGGGGTTTACAATTCATGTATCTACATTTGATGTCCTCAGATGAAATATAATTTCTACTGCAGTATTCAAAATATCAACGGTACTATATTTTCATCTGCGGCGCTGGGGATATCAGCGATATTCTCTAGACACATTTAAGAAACATCACTCCCTTTGCCCCTAACAAAGGGAATGTATGCGAACATGAAAGGTAAAGATTAATATATAATTATCGTCATACATGTTGCTTTATAGAAAATTTGATAGGGAATACACGCCCCACCAAAAAAAAAAAAAAAAAAAAAAACCAAGAAAGAAAGGATGTCCACCTACACTAACTGCAACTTCAAATAATATTTTTCGTGGAACTATACATAAATTCAAGTTGGATTGTGAAATTGCTTTTGTATTATTATTATTATTACTAATCAGCTCGCAATGTAATGTCTTCTAAAGAAAATTACTCATTTATAACAGTCATGTTCAACCTTCTATAAATTCGTAAATACGTTAGATTTCAACCCGTTCATCCGCAGTATTTCTGGCGAATAATTTTGATATTCAAGTTACGTCGTAGGATAGAAATAAATGAATTTGGTTATGACTTGGACGAATAAAAAAAAAATAATAAAAATTCTAGATAAAGAACGGCGAACCCTACGGATAAAGCTGCGCACATTGCTACTTACATTCTCCGTGCATTTTGACGCCACTATAATTGTTTTATAACATTGAGTGAACTTGAGACTGTATTTCTTTCATTATACAAGTAATATATCTTATTTTAATCCACAATTCGTACAATTCATCAACAAAAACAATTTATTATATAGCTTATAAATAGTCTAATATAAAATCTGCGTAAAATCTAGAAAATGTTAGCGTTCAATATCCTGAAAATTTATTGAACGCTAACTTTGCATTGCGTAAATTGTATGCGCCCGAAACATTCCGAGTATGAGCGTTCAATATTGACGTTACCGTAACGACGTAAACAAGCCAAAATGTCAAACGACGGTCCTCCGAATCTGACAGAGCCGGTATTTGATATTTACTTAAGCAAAATGTTTTACTGTACATAAATTATGATGTCCCCATTTACAAAATCAGTTTGCTTCATTCGTTAATGACGGGTTAAATATCGAACAGTTAAGAAATGCATGCTGTTATTGCACACTGCCAATATTGATGAATTCTCGTCTATTTTGGAGTATTTTGAGTGAAAAGAGTTATAATTTAACAACTAAATACTTTAGCTATATAATAAAAGGGTTATTGAACTTATATAGGTGAATATTGGCACTCGTTGGCTGTCAAAATGCACTCGCAAGCTCGTGCATTTTGACAGCCAACTCGTGCCAATATTCACCAATATAAGTTCAATATTCCTATATTATAGAATTTCCGTAACTTTAGTACCCGTCAACCCTTTACTAACACATATCTGTTCGTGATTCCTCTGTGTTTTGTGTGTAATTCCCGTGATTATCCGTGTTTTGCCAACCTCCCGCTCATATGGCATAAATGAAACTGTCAAATGTAAGTACAACAAAATAACAAGAAATCTACACTCTTGTTGCTAAAATTTTACATTTGAATATAGTTTATAGGTGTGTCCAGGGGTCCGTGTTTGCCCAACTATCTATTTTTGTATTGCTTATAGGAGTTATGAGATTGATCACTGTTCGTTATCTTCACCTTGCATTTAACCATCGAGTTTGTATCTCTGCTGGTGGACAGTCTGTCCCCGAGGATACTTGTCGCTCGATATATGTTCCTTCATGAATATACACAATAACGAAACAATACTGGGTGACACGTCGCCCAGTATAAAAAGGTGTCACTCTGTGGAGTCTATAAAGGACACAGGCTCCTACAGATCGGTTGGTGTCCCTCGGATTATCCTTCGAGATATCAGAGATTTGTCGTAAGTACAATCGTCAGATTGTCAGCTTTGGTACAGAAACCAAAATTCTTATACCCAGACTGTTATGTTCCTTTAAGAGATATATTTGATAATTCCTTTTCAGACCCCATGTGTTCAACCTCAAAATGTTCTGCAAAAAATTGCAAAACTTGTGATATACTGATCACTAAAAATTCATTTAGTAGTAATCTAACTGGACGTAGTTTCTGTACCAAAACGTTTGATAATCTGACTTGTAAATCTTCTAACGTTGTCTACGCCATTGAGTGTAACCTGTGTGGCTTAATTTATGTGGGAGAAACCAAGGGTTCACTTACTAAAAGAATATCGGGGCGCATATTTCAAATTAATAATGGTGGTAACCAACTTCTTACAAGCATTTTAATGCACCAGACCACTCCATCTTATCCATGAGGGTGAGGATTTTAGAAAAAATTTACCATCACACAAACAATCCTACATTAAGCACCCCTTTTCGTAGACAACGAGAAGATCACTGGATCAGGACCCTAGGCACTGTATTTCCATATGGATGCAATGATAATGTATATGATGTGGGAAATTTGACTAGTCCACAAGGAAATAACGTGAATGTGATGGGACTCTTTCCCAATACCCAAAGACGAAAACGCAGTCATGGACATCGTTCATATAAAAGACCAAGTATAAATGATGTCACGTTTGATTCACTTTTGCCTTACGTCAACAGACAATTAGGTCCACTTCATATTCATACAAAACTTTACTCTATTCCATTGAGGGTTTTACGTACGTTATTTGAAGAAGCTATGGCTAGTCTATACTTGGATTTTTCAACACCTGAATATAGACTGAACTCTATGATTATGGATGTTGCCTACCACAGGCTCTATAAACCAGCACGGACCATGGATGATATTCCTTCCAAATCATGCCGCCAGTTCCTTAAGCTCAAATTTACAAACAAAGGAATAGATGCCGTCAACATAAGCAACATTCTTCGTCATAAAAGGGTTCAGTCGTGTATTCCAACTTATTTCAAGTTCAAGTCTACACCCTGTATTTCCTACAGCTATACTTCTACTATTGCATCCAAACTTTTTAATTATAAACAAACTTTGCAGTGCTTAGATATAGACCATCTTATACGTAATTCACCAACATGTTCTTGTTCTTCATCTTCTTTCAACTACAGTCCAGCTGGACATGTCATTACTGGTGATGTTGATATAGTTGAAAATGAGGACCTCAAATCACTTATTCTTAAAGGTCCTAAATACAGAGAACCTCGGTCTTTTAATTGACGACATAACTTCATCTCTATTATGAGTTCTGTCGAAGATTATGCCAGACGATAGGTTAAATATGAAAAAGAAGAACTTGATACATTGTCAGAATGGGTTAAAAGCATAAGAGGGATATTAAAATCCCGCATTAGACACACGAAAACAAAAGTATGTACCGTCTATCCTTCTGTGTTTAGTAAACCAGAAGTGATAAAAGAATTAGATAGGTTACATGAGGAATATGTTTTGGTTCCAGCTGACAAAGCTAGTAACAACATTGTCTTTGTTTGTAAGGCTCATTATTACAACTGTATTTTAAACGAACTTGGCATTAATTCCACTTTGGTAATCATACTTATACTCCAACTGCCCTTTCAAAAGATGAAATTCTTCAAAACCATGCTTCAGTTTTAGACACATTTAATATTCCAGTCAATGGGTTGAATGAATATGAGTTACCGTACCTATACTGGATTCCTATAAACATTGTCTATAAACAATGATAGCTTTCATTCATATGTCGATTTGATATATCCCTGTGAGCTCGAAATAAAGGACACCACAGAGTCGTCCACTTCTGCTTCATACTTAGATATTTTATTGAAAGTAGACATTAACGGCAAACGGACAACTCAACTGTATGACAAACGGGATGATTTCAGCTTCTCCGTCGTCAACTTCCCATATTTATGTAGCAGTATTCCATTATCACCTGCATATGGTGTTTATATATCTCAACTGATTCGATATGCAAGAGCTTGTCCTGCGTATAGTCAGTTTTTAAATCGAGGCAAGCTACTGACAAACACGTTGATGGTACAGGGATTTCAACAGTCTCGATTGAAGTCAGCATTTCGCAAATTCTATGGTCGTTATAACGATCTACTTCGTCAGTACAACCTCGCATTGGGTCAAATGCTGTCTGACGTGTTTCATACCGATTGTTAAGCCGTTCTTGGCACACTGATTTTGACTGCGGATAACTCCGTTTACCTGATCAGGATATAGGGCTCACGGCGGGTGTGACCGGTCAACAGGGGATGTTTACTCCTCCTAGGCACCTGATCCCACCTCTGGTATGTCCAGGGGTCCGTGTTTGCCCAACTATCTATTTTGTATTGCTTGTGGGAGTTATGAGATTGATCACTGTTCGTTATCTTCACCTTGCATTGTGGCACTTTCCTCGCGATACGATTCTACATCTGTACGTCGCGACGCATTTTGTGATTGTAACGGTATCTGGTGTGGAGTGTACGGAAGTACACAGCGATTCGTTGGAGGGAACCGTTCCTATGACACATCTAAATTGATATTATAAACATTTCTCCCGACCGGAAAATTAGAATAGACTTCAATCAGAAATTAGATTATTGCGTGTTGCATGCTTTTATTTTTTTCCCTGAATACTTACATGTATATTCTTTAATCATATTTCTCAACTGGAAATGTAAATGAGATTTTATGCGAAGTATAAACGGATTATATAGCATAACATATTTTTAATTTTATCATAGGCCTTGGCACAATATGTTCCGTATTTCATCCGTTATCCCGATGCCTCCATTGTAGATGGGTTGCATTATATAATGACACAGTGCCTACATCTGTTACATTTGTTTATTCATTAGTTCGTCTGTTTCCAAACCTGTTTGTATATTCAACAGCACAATGAATCCACGGATAATTATATCGCTTGGGTTCGAATTTACTATTTCAGAGTAAAAGTATATAACTCTAAGGTTAGATGATGCAAAACAAAGAGTCAAATGGTATATATTTCTGCTCTGTATTCTGATATATTCACAGATAATCAATCTAAATTACTACCAACGTTAATCTTGAAATTCCGTAACTTTCGAAGATATACAGAAATAAATTTGGGAAAATACCTCTTATTTTTGGTCGAATTTTATCTGGACCCTGGCACTATACAACTGAACAGAATGTTTGAGCATTGCAACATGCTATTACATAGAACATGTAGTATTAAATGTTATTTATGTCATTTATAAGTTGGATTTCTTACCCCAGTTCATAACTGAAGTCTGTAATGGCACCGACTAACCGAAATTGTAAAACCGTCTTCATTTTTACGTATCAGTTATTTTGACCGATGCAACTAATTACACAAAATATCATCATTATTATAAATCGTAAAACCCCCCTTTTTTTAAATGTGGTTTGGATTAATTAGAAATTAAAAAAAACCCACATTTTTATCATTTTAAAGACCTTTTTAGCATAATTTATCCATGAAAGGGTGAGGATAACGAACAGTGATAAATCTCATAACTCTTATCAGGAATACAAAACCAATAGTTGGGCAAAGATGGGTCTCTGTATACCTCATAACTAGGAGGAAATCCTTCCCCACCGTCGACCGGCCACACTCACAAGCCTTATATTTTGATCAAGTAAATGAAATAATCCGTAGTCAAATCAGTGAGTAAAGAACGATCTAACAATTGGGATGAAATATGCCAGACACATTTGACCAATGGCATGTTAGATTGACAAGGAAGATCGCTAAAACAAACATACAATTTGCATTTTTCCGGCTTTATTGAAGAAACAACGGTCTATGATGCCAAAAATGTAGTCTTTATTTTATAGTGAGGAGTGGTCGTGCAAAGTCTTGAAAACTCATACATTTTGATGTTGGTTTGAGAAAAGTTTTGTTATTTCAAAAAGATTTAGCTAGTATCCACATTTTTTTACGCCACGTCTGTCATATATTGTTGCACAATAAGTTTGTAGGTATTCCTTCACATGTTTTAATGCTTTGGAGAGGAACAATGGTAGGGGCTTGGTGGAACATTGGCTGGATCTACCAATGTATCTTTGCTTGTAATGATTTTTGTGAAATTGAAGAATCCAGTATACGTACGGTAACTTATATTCAATCTCCCCATTGACTAGGATACCAAATGTGTTTCAAATGAAGCTTGGATTTGAAGAATTTCATCTTTTTAACAGACAGTTGGAGTATATGTAAAATTACGGCATTAATGCCAAGGTCATTTAAAATATCTGTAATAAAGAGCCTAACAAACAAAGACAATGTTGTTTAAAGCTTTGTCAACTGAAACCAAAACATACACCCCATGTAAGCTTCCTGGTTCTTTTATCATTTCTAGTTTATTGAACACAGAAAGATAGATGATACCTGCTGTTTTCTATGTATCTAATACGGGATTTTGATATTCCTCTTATACATTTTATCCATTCTGATACGGTATCAAATTCTTCTTTTTCATATTCAGTCCATCGTATGGCATAATATTGTGATGTTCCATTCTTACAGAAGTTTGTCGAAATGCAAGGATAGGGGCGTGGTAGACATTTACTGGATCATATTATGTGTCTTTATTGGGAAGTGTATTTTTGGAATCCAGCATAATTGCGGAAACTGAAAATCATTATTTTCCTTTGTTTAAAAATGCAAACACAATTTTTCAGACTGTCGTGTTTTTGTATTGTAAAGGGGGTTTGGGGCATAACTTGGAACACCAAAATATGAAATTTACACCATCTTCATCTACAGTAGTAAAAATGAACATTACATAAGACGAAAACCCTGTTATGACAATTGCATGCCATCCAGTATACATTCCTCGTGTAACTTATTCAAGTATTTCCATCCCTTTCAATTTACGAATCACAGAATGATTCACAAACATACGCGTTTATGTAATAGAATGCCTATATGTTAGCATGTAATGAGAAGCATTTTCTTTGTATCTTGTGCAATGCATTGATTTTTATTTAATTATTGACGCATCGGCAAAAAAATATCGATCTATTTATTTTCAAATAAGTAATCGCAAGTAACGATTTAAAATGAAACGTAAATTTCACCCCTGTTAGTCACGGATACCTGGTAGCATAATTATCTAACTTGATAGTTTTTTGTTGTTGTTTATAGTCTTGATTGATAAATAATACAAAACCATGACAGATGTGACTATGTGCTACCCCATGTGATCATACTGATCCATATAACATCAGTAAATGTAGAATACTGACTTTCGTCAGAATCATGACCTCCATGGATGATTTCACCCCGGAAAAATCCTTACGTTATCATGGGTGTGGCCAAAAGTGGCGATAATTCATTTCTTTAGAACTTTCCATTGTAAACAAAACAATCCAATTGAAATTTATGCAAAAATTAGTTATTCAATGTTCAATAGGTTTGGGTGAAAAGAATCAGGAAAGAAGGATTTAAAGCCATACCTGGATCCTCTTCCAATCGTTTTCTGTTAACGTTCTCCAAATTATGTAAATTCGAACATTGGGGGATTCATTTTATCATTGCAGTGAAAGGCCAAGCAACACTTGTTTTCGTTTAGCAAGTAGGATTTTATCGGGTACATGTGTTAGAGTTTCTTTCACTTCCCCCATCTCCATCGTCCACGTTCTTCGCAGGAGTTATATACAAATTAAACATTTCTCTACTTTATTTACTGCAGAGTAATAGCGAGGATTCATATCAAGCTTTCAGTTCTGTAAGTTAAACGAGATATAGTCATCACACACAACACCCATCGTGGTCATTTAACTTCTGAGAGACCAGGACAATGGAGCGCCAAATTAACATAAACTCAAATAATTGAAGATATCTTCAATTATTTGAAGATATCATCAATTCATTTGATGCGCGCAACAATTGAATTAAAGATATCTTCAAATAATTAATGATATCTTCAATTCTGATTTTATGCGCGCGTTAATTGAATTGATGATAGCATTAATTCTTCAGCTGCATTGATGCTCGCTTTAATTGAATTAATGATCTCTTCAAATGAATTAATGATATCAACAATTGAATTGATGCGCGCTACAATTCAATTGAAGAGAGAAATAATTGATATAATGTGCGCATTAAATCAATTGATAAGAGCAATAATTGAATTGATGCGCGCATTAATTCATTTGATGAGAGCAATAATTAATTTAATGCGCGCATTAATTCAATTATTGCTCTCTTCAATTGAATTAATAATATCTTTAATTCATTTGAAGAGAGCAATAATTCTTTTAGAGAGAGCAACTATATAATTAAAGATATATTCAATTCAACATATCTACAATTGAATTAATGATATCTTTAATTGAATTGTTGCTCTCTTTAAAAGAATTGATGCGCGCATTAATTCTTTATACAAAAGCATTGTAAATGGTTTAAAGATATCTTCAATTGAATTAAAGAGATCATCAAATTATTTATACCGAGCTCTAAATTAATTATTGCGAGCAATATTTCTATTAAATTGATGCTCTCATCAAATGAATTGAAGAGAGCAATAATTGAATTAATGCGCGCATCAAATCTATTATTGCTCTCATTAATTGAATTAATGCGCGCATCAATTGAATTGAAGAGAGCAATAATTGAATTAATGCGCGCATTAATTCATTTGATGAGAGCAATAATTGATTTAATGCGCGCATTAATTCAATTAAAGAGAGCAATAATTGAATTGATGATATCTTCAAATAATTGAAGATATCTTCAATTATTTGAGTGTATGTTAATTTGGTGTTCCATACAGGGCCGGTAGCTCAGAGGTTCGATTCCTAACCGAGAAACCGACAGGAGGATACTTATTACTCCTAGAAAAATGCCCTCACCTCTGGTATATACAGGGGGCCGCATTTGCCCAACTATATTTATGATCTGTATTCCCTATAAGAGATATGAAATTGATTACTGTTCGTTATCATCACTTTTTTTCAAGTTAGAGAACCAATCCTGCTACAACCATGAATGCTAAACATAGGCATGAATATACACCACTTCCCCTACAGATGCCGACGTTTCAATGGGAGCGAAAATTTGCTGAAGGGACGTAAAACAAGTAAATAAATCAAACTATTTATTCTAGCGAATTACATCATATATAGTTAATCAAGTCTGGTTTAGTTTCACCTAAACCCTGCATGAGTATGAATATTGAACAAAAAACACACACAAAAATTATATCAATTTATTCTACGTTGTGGTAAAATGCACTGACATGTACATAAGAAGACGAGTAAGCGAGCATTTGCAGACTTGGATTACAACATACCAACAGAATGAACCATTTAAAGTTGTCCACCGACAGTCGCAGGACACATCTATGGCGTGGTTTAATACACTTTTATGAATTACATTGTACTGTCTTGGGGAGGATGTTATCTTAAGTAGCGTAGTACCAAAATCATCTGTTTTGAGAGAGACAGGTTTTGAAGATGAATAACATTTAGACCCCCCCCCCCCTTGGAGGTATACATTTCTCTCGCATATTGCAAAAATAGGCCTCTGCATTTAAACTCTATGAGGGCAAATTCTGGACTCTCTATGGTACTTTGGCTACAGTGGCATGCTGCAAAGTTTCAGACATCGACTCAGTGGGTTATTCATACTTTACACAGACTATTTCTTTGACCTATTTGTACAGTTTCTGCTGATAAATCTAAATGAAAATATTGTGATCTATCACAGTGAGAGAGAAAAAGAGAGAAAGCTTCATATAATGAAATAGTAATACAGATATCATTCGCATTAGTTTCCCATTACGTTTTTTTAACTAGATACCACGTGTTATGTAATCAGATGGCAATTTCCTGGATTTGTATTTCGAATTCAGCTCCATAGTTCACGATGGAGAAATAATTCTATTTGTACAATATCTTTATATATATATATATATATATATATGTATATATATACATGTATATATATATATATATATATATATATATATATATATATATATATATATATATCTTTTTATATATTATAATTTTTATATATTATATATCTATATCGGGCGTTGCCCTCGGGGAATATGATTTTTCTTGGGTGAATAAATCTTCATATATCCCTCACTATCATGCAGTAAATTGTATATTATACCGAAGCAAAGCAAGACAACAAAATTGCATTTGAGATTGGAGCCCGTATGGAGCGCCAAATTAACATAAACTCAAATAATTGAAGATATCTTCAATTATTTGAAGATATCATCAATTCATTTGATGCGCGCAACAATTGAATTAAAGATCTCTTCAAATAATTAATGATATCTTCAATTCTGAATTATTGCGCGCATTAATTGAATTGATGAGAGCATTAATTCTTCAGCTGATTTGATGCGCGCTTTAATTGAATTAATGATCTCTTCAAATGAATTAATGATATCAACAATTGAATTGATGCGCGCTACAATTCAATTGAAGAGAGCAATAATTGATATAATGCGCGCATTAAATCAATTGATGAGAGCAATATTTGAATTGATGCGCGCATTAATTCATTTGATGAGAGCAATAATTGATTTAATGCGCGCATTAATTCAATTATTGCTCTCTTCAATTGAATAAATGATATCTTTAATTCATTTGAAGAGAGCAATAATTCTTTTAGAGAGAGCAACTATATAATTAAAGATATCTTCAATTCAACATATCCACAATTGAATTAATGATATCTTTAATTGAATTGTTGCTCTCTTTAAAAGAATTGATGCGAGCATTAATTCCTTATACAAAAGCATTGTAAATGATTTAAAGATAATCTTCAATTGAATTAAAGAGATCATCAAATTATTTATACCGAGCTCTAAATTAATTATTGCGAGCAATATTTCTACTAAATTGATGCTCTCATCAAATGAATTGAAGAGAGCAATAATTGAATTAATGCGCGCATCAAATTTATTATTGCTCTCATTAATTGAATTAATGCGCGCATCAATTGAATTGAAGAGAGCAATAATTGAATTAATGCGCGCATTAAATCAATTATTGCTCGCATTAATTCAATTGATGCGCTCATTAACTCTATTGATGAGAGCAATAATTGAATTGAAGCGCGCATTAATTCATTTGATGAGAGCAATAATTGATTTAATGAACGCATTAATTCAATTAAAGAGAGCAATAATTGAATTGATGATATCTTCAAATAATTGAAGATATCTTCAATTATTTGAGTTTATGTTAATTTGGCGCTCCATAAGCCCGCTCATCTATGCATTGTACATGTACGTAGCTGAGATCACTCTTACAGTACCGCGCCGTCAACATATTAGAAAGTACAAACAGCGAAATACAGTGATATTATAATCAGTTTTTGTATTTTCATTCTCCTTGAATGCTGATTTACTTGTTTGTTTTTGTATCACCAGAGGTCGCGTTACGCAAGCTTCACATTCTCTCACCAGAGGGCGCGTTACGCAAGCTTCACATACACCTCTGTCAACGCTTGGAATCACGTGACAATATAATCACACGATATAAACAATCATTCTCGGTATCCTTTCCCTTTAAACGTTATGGCAACCGGTGTCTTCACTTTTCATAGTCCACTGGCACTTTGATAAGTACATATTAGCCATTTAACTCTTTGTCTCTTAACTTACAAGTTTTATCGTATTTTTACAGCCTTTCTTACCTTTGATTCTATGTTTACATCTAAATCTCCACCATGTGAATGGCCTACATTCCTACGCATTACGAAGTTGTTCCAAATTTAGGATCAGAAAACGGCGATTTTAAACAATTTACAGTAAGTATCAATTTAATTGCACCAAAAACATTTCATAATATGTCTAAATATTTAGTCCAAAACATAAATGTTGGATATTAGAAACTTTTACAAGATTTCTGTAAAAAGCCGTTAACAGAGGTGTAGCGCGAGGAGCGAACGGAATTCTGGGTAGAGAATGGTTAAATATTGTGGAAAATGTACGAGGCTGCCCAAGGAATGAAATATGATAGGGAGATATGATGCCTCAATCTCTACCCAGAGTTATCGTTCCTTACACTCACTGAGAGAAAGGAACGACAACTCTGGGTAGAGATTGATGATGCCTGAGAGGGAAATATAAAGTTTTGTCATCCCAGGCACGTGACTGTCTAAACCAATCAGATTACGCGTTGCATAGATTTCTCACACTGAGGTATAATAAATTCATTTATTATATACTTTCAATTTCATCTCTTCTTTTTTCTTTAAAAGTTTGCGGGCATATATCGTGTGATATATGCCCGGAAACATTCCGGCCCGCAAACATTACGTCACAATCAATACACAAGCAAATTACTACGTCGATAATTTTAAAAGTTTTCGTGTTTTTCATCTTTTACTCAGTTAAATCAATAAAGAAATTGTTAAAAATAAATCATTGATAGTTTCTAAATGAAATTGAAAGTATATAATAAAAAGGTTATAGACTTTGTGTGGGAAAATATGACGACCTCGTTTTTTGTCGCGGCGAGGAAGCTCGGTCCGTCTACGCGCCAAAAAACTCGGTCGTCATATTTTCCCATACAAAGTCTATAACCTATAAATATTGCACGAGCTAACTTGTGTCACGAATGGTCGTCGGTGACCAAACGTGTCGCGCGTATCGTCGCCGGGCGACTGAACGTGCCGAAGCGACCAACAAGGCCCATGGGCCACATCGGGAGAGAGCTGAAATAGGTTGTGCCTGCTGTCCAATCCTATTCATTTTTTAATAAAATATTGTTTAAATTAAATAGGCCACATCGCTCACCTTAGTCCATATTTAAAGATTTTCCCTAAGTATTCGCATGCAAAACATTGATTCTATTGTGGCCCCAATCTGCATTGTTTCAGGACGTTTTCATGTAAATGTAAACTTTTCTGACTCATTGGTTCTTGAGTAAAGAATTTTAAAGATTTCCCCCTGTTTATTCCCATGTAAATCTTTGATCCCCTATTGTGGCCACACCCTACCCCCGGGGCTATGGTTTTAACAAACTTGAATCTGCATTATGTCAGGAAGCTTCCATGTTAATGTAAACTTTTCTGGTACAGTGGTTCTTGAAAAGAATATAGAAAATTGTCCCTATATATTTGTATGTAAAACTTTGATCCCCTATTGTGGCCCCATCCTACCCCCGAGGGCCATGGTTTTAACAAACTTGGATCTGCACTATGTAAGGAAGCTTTCATGTAAATTTGTACTTTCCAGCTGGTCAAGTGGTTCTTGAGAACATTTTTAAAAAAGATTTTCCCTATATGATTGCATGTAAAACTTTTATCCCTTATTGTGGCCCCATCCTACCCCCGGGGGCCATGGTTTTACGAAACTCGCATCTGCATTATGTCAGGAAGCTTTCATGTAAATTTCAGCTTTTCTGGCCCAGTGGTTCTTGAGACGAAGGTTTTTAAATGACCCCATCCTATTTTTACATTTTTGTGATTATCTCCCCTTTGAAGGTGGCATGGACCTTCATTTGAACAAACTTGAATCATCCCCTTCACCAAAGGATGCTCTGTGCCAAGTTTGATTGAAATTGGCCCAGTGGGTCTGGAGAAGAAGATGAAAATGTGAAAAGTTTACGACGACGAAGGCAACGACAACGACGACGGACAACGTTCGATCAGAAAAGCTCACTTGAGTCTTAGGCACAGGTGAGCTTAAAAAAGTGGTGGATTTAGAGAGTTGCACCCCCCCCCCTTTTTTGGGGGTGAATAATTTGTAACCAAAAATTTCATTTTTCGCGACGATTTGTTTGTCGAAATGCACACACACACCTTTGGGGGGGGGGGGGGGGATGTATCAACTTAGGTCGCAACACCTTCACCCCGTTCTTTTGAGAAAAAAAATTCTGGACCCGCCCCTGAGAAATGATGAAACGATTTTGCAATGATATCTTTTAAGAAAACTGTGTAACCATACTATAATGTATTTTTAGATGAGGTGTCGCAATGTGCTGTGGCATATGTAATACGCTTGACTGCTTTCGACTTTGGTATGTACATGTATACAAAAATAAATTATAAACAAATGATACCTAAACTTTTGATGAATCTATAGAGAATAGGCTTTTTCATTTATAATTATAACTTAATTTTCAACTGTAAAAGTTTCCAAATTCATGAATGTTCAATCACGATAAAATCTTTTCATTACACATTGTAATCAATTGTATAGTTTTCGTTCTCCTGTACATCGCTTTCCTGATAGTTGTTCCAATTGCCAGCATCGTTATCGGTAGGTACAGTAACGGAATGAGTTGGAGTCTAGTATAAACCTTCTCTTATCAATCTTTCTTAACAAATTCTAATTGTATGCAGATGACGGACAAAGCATCAAATCGGCCGCTAAAATCTTAAAACATTCTCAAGAAACACACAGGAATTATAATATTTACTTTTATTATCATTATTATTGAAGACTGGAAACAGAAATGATTTTTATTACTCACTTGATGTATCAAATAAAAATCCGCCCCTTAGATCACAAAAATGAAAATGTATTTATGAGATTATTAATTATTGCCTAAATAGTGAAAGGTGGAGATAACGAACAGTAATCAAATTCCCACAAGGAATACAAAATAAAGGTTGGGCAAACACGGACCCCTGGACATACTAGAGGTGGGAGAAGGTTCCTAGGAGGAGTAAGTATCCCCTGTCGACCGATCACACCCGCCGTGAATAATAGAAATAACAGAAAACAAAAAGAAGTATCCGTTGTATCCGTGATATAACAAAGGAAATTTTATGTAAACTTCAATATCATGAGTTATCAAGAAGTTGAAGACTTCAGTAATTTATTGATGTTCGCACACTTCCTAATCCCTAGCTTAATTTCCCTGAAAGTCCTCTGTAAATATTAATTAAGTCATAGATCTATGACCATACAGAGTCTATAGAGTATGCATTTTTTGTATTAGGTTTTTACATTTGATTTACTACATCTATAATGTACTTCATATAAAATAAATCAATATCGTGTCGTTCTGCAAGTTTTTGGAGTCTTCTACAGAATCATGTACCGAAACCAAAATTTCCAATAAAAAGAGCGCCCCCCCCCCCTAATATAAATATCAAAATATATCATAGGAATAACTATTTCTGGATGCAACACGAGTTACCAAACCTTGTTGAGGACCAGAGTGCTAAATATCAAATAGTCACACATATAAAATAATACTGTAATAAAGGTGTATCATTCGCTTTTTATCTCTCCAAGATGAGATATACATGTATTTCTGTGGGGAAAAAAGAGAAGAGAAACATGTTCTAAAATTTACTTAGTTAGGTTGTTGTGGTTTTTATAGATATTTATCACTATTACACATGTATATTACTTCAGGTGTCATGTATTTACACGGCTGCCCGTTAGAAAGACTGATCCCCATCTATCTGATCGTGTCTGGAACAGTCACACACCTATACTGGGTATATCCGAACGGCTTCTGAACGCGTTCTGCATTGACGTACAGACATGTAGCAAATCCTGGACCTATTGTGGGTACATCACCAGAATTCTTGTTGTCTTGATGTGGATCGGCGTGCTTGTATTTGGTAAATAAGGCCACATTTAAAAGAATGTCTGTTTCCCATCCCCCGGGTCTAGTTTACGTAACAGACCAGGCAGGCAGGTACTTTTTAAAACTGGATGGCTGGTTTGACTTATACACATTATAATCCACTATTTATATATATAGATTTTTTTTATGCTATCATCAAATTGGGTAATGCATCCTTTTGCTTTCATTTGACAAGGTGTAGATTCCAAATTCCAAATGCAATAGCCTGTTAGGGGTATACTGTCTACACGAATATCAGGATATATGCCTTCCTTGAAAACCTCTAACAAATAAAACTGGTAATAAAATCAAGAAAATTAAAACTTTGCATATATATTACAAATATATCATAGTTTGACTAGAACATTTTTTTTGGTTTGAACAAAAAACTGGATATAGATAAACTGAGCAAATAAAAAGCGTAAACTGCTCCAAACTAATTTATATCGTATAATATATATATATATATATATATATATATATATATATATATATATAGATATATATAGCACAGAAAATTTCACTTTATTTAGATACCCACTTCCGCCCCTACCCGGGGTTGAACTCACGACCTGCGGAACCAAATCTCCTAGCCGCATGTAACCAGCTGTGACTTGCCTAGATGGTCGAGCGGTCTTGCGCGTTGGTTACATGCTGCTAGGAGCACAGGGGCTAAGCCCGTTTTGGGTCCGAACTCTGTAGTTCGGGCCCAAAACGGGCTTTGCCCCTGTGGCTAGGAAATTTGGTTCCGCAGGTCGTGAGTTCAACCCCGGGTAGGGCGGAAGTGGGTATCCAAATAAAGTGAAATTTTCTGTGCTTTATATCAAATATTTCTTCACTTAGGGCAGTTATGTTCATTTAAGAGTTCATTGCTATTTCTGTGCGATATATATAAATATATATATATATATATATATATATAAATTTAACTTTGTGTACTGTTTATTCCATTTCTTTTAATATATATATATATATTAAAAATTAGATTCACTCCTTATAATTGAATTCTCAGCACTAAATGATGCAAACAGATGACGACAATGCGATATTGTCGCCCATCTTTCCAACCTTGATCCACTGAATTTATGAACCCAGAGACTTAAAAAACCCTACTGGGAATTTCGAAACCGCGGATCAGAAACAGGGTTTTTTTTTTTCCTCTTGAAATAAAAAACATCAATTTTGTTGGGGGTGGGGTAGGGTGGAATAATATTTTGACCCGGGGGCTTAGTTTTGACCCGGTCGGGGTGAGGGGAAACAAACATATATTTTATTTTGGCCTAATTCAGAATGTTGTGTCTTTTACGAGAGGACAAGAGTTGATGCTTGTCTGAATTATTTTCAACAGTCTATTTGTATCTGTGGGGCGTATTCTAAAACCTTGCACGTGCCATTGCCGCGTCAAACCGAAGAAGTGATTCTTCCTTCGCTAAGTTTACGCTCGACATCTAGAAGTGAAAATCACTGGTCTTTCGGATATGAGCTTAAGGACCCCGTGTCGTGGCAGGGTGTTGCTAAAACGCGGAACGGAAAACGGAACGGAATTTAAGAATGTAGATACGATAATGCCAAAAACCGGGGTGGTGGCGATTCATTTTGATTAAAATCAACAGTTTGGATATTGTTTACAAGCGTTAAAACAAGAGGTACTGTGAGCAATGCTCACTAAAAATACTTGTTCTTATTAAAACTTACTATGCAAAATATTAAGCAAGCGCCTGTTGGTACATTCACCAACAAAATCCAAATAATAATGCTTTAGTATGAGGTTTTAATATGAAATGGTGGATTCAGAGGATGACTTCCTGTTCTCTCTGTAATTTCTGCTTTCCTTGTTCATAAGCCTTTTGATTTTTCAAAATGCTGACCTCCTCATAACGTACATTACTGCAAAATATATTTTCCATTCCATTCCGCGTTTTAGCAACACCCAGGTGTTGGCACGCTAAAGAACCCTCATGCACTGCTACGACCCTAAGCGCAAAGCATGGGTCTAAATTTGTGGTAATAAAAAAAAACCATTTTTTTTTTTGCACCAGCCATGTAAAAATGTACCTTTTGAAACATGTAAATGCTGAGTTGATGTAACTATATTTGTAGGAAATGTATTTGTGTACGGTGCCTATGATGAGCTGACCAGTAATTCTACGTCTGACCACTATTGTCATCCCACCGCTTACTTTTATTGCTTTCTGGTCCATTACAGCATTCTATGCAGCAACTGGACTGATGATACAATTAATAGTTATGAACGCCTGTACTTACCTTTGCGTGATTTCCAATACAATTATCAGTAAAAAAAAAAACAACAACAAAAATTCACTATATTTTGCATTCTTTATCATTCCGATTGATGTGCCTCCATGATGGAGGACGTTATCAAGACGTAGGATACCCCAAAAATTGTTACAGAATTTCGTAAAAATAATTGAACTTTCATTTTTGATATTGCTAGAAAAAAATCATTTACCACAAAATTTTCCTAGTAAACCACTTTAAAGTTTATTTTTGCATTATTCACAAATCTTTACTTGAAAACTCAATGGAAAACATTACCCCTGATATTGAAATCCTTCATAATTGTCTTTTTGGGCACATTTCATGTAGTAATGGCTTATTTATAGAAAGTCCCATGTAAACATACACAGCAAATCTTACTTCATTTGATTCGACCAAAATCTTGGGTATCCTATGACAACAGGGGAGGGGGTGTTAGTCCATCAAATTTAACAAGACAGAGAGTGGGTAAAGCTCTGTGTAGACTATTCTTTCATGTTTTAGGAGAAATTGCCTTGTCAGCCTGGGATAGTATCCATCACGCCATTCACCACAGAAAAACTAATCTTTTGAAGATGATTGTAAAACCATATTTCAAGAGAGAATTATAAACAAACGACACCAGGATTTAAATTCTGGCCAAGGATCCTCGAATTCTGGCCAAGGATCCTCGAATTTCTCAGCATATGCTCTACCACCAAAGCTATCTGGTTACCATCAAGATAAAGACACCTCTCTCTCTCTCTCTCTCTCTGAAATAACCAAACACTTCTGTAATACCATGACATATCTACAGAATGTTTGTTGAAAAATAATAATAAAAAAAAAGACATGGCTGAACCCCCCCCCCCCCCAGTCTCCAGTCCAGGTGTAAAGATATTTAATACAAAGAAAAGTGGTGCAAATCAGGATCCCTTGTGCAGATACAAGTAGCTGATCAGTATAGTAAGGCGTTTCATTAGTAATTTCTTATTTTATTTTAACGTATTGGTACCTTTGATAAGTTGTACATATCAAAGGGATGGCTGTGTCTCTGATATAAATACATGGAAGAGAGAGAGAGAGAGATAGAGAGAGAGAGAGAGATTGGGACAAAACCAGTGTGTTCCCAGAAAACAACAGTTCTGCAGTTGAAATGAAAACACGACACTATTTTGTATTTCATATTGCAATAATCCTTTAACTTGTTAACAAAAAGAGGTGCCATTACAAAACATGCCCTCTCATACATAGTCACAGCACACTAACAATAGCATCTTAAACATAAATCACAAACTATAAAGAGATTAAAGAGTCACAGTGCTCACCTGACTCTTACTGAGAAACAAGCTCAAACTCAGTGGTGGATCTAGAGGCGAGGGGTTTGGGAGTTGCATCCCCTTTGGTTGAATATTCATCTTTTAAGGTCGTTATTTGTCATTTTGGGGTCTTAAAAACTTAAGTCGCACCCCCCTCCCCGAAATTTTCTGAATCCACCACTGAAACTCGAAGATCAATTAGAACTAAGATTTTTTTTTCAACAATTTTATATCTAACATTCTTTTACTATAAATTCCTCCAAAGAACTTTATTTCTACTCTGACTGAAACCATCCTGAGCATGGAGGCCTTGAACAAACTTAAATTGGCAATTTAATAGTTAATTTGTATATACTGCATATGTTTTACAATTTTTGAACATCCTATTTATCTTCCCTCCCAAAAGCATAGTACTTGTACTCGATTTGAAATTTAATTCTCTAAAATACTCCAGAATATAATGTGCCCAGAGGACAAGGAAAAATGTGAAAACTCCATAAATAACACAGCTGGGTGGATGGACAGCCATACAAATAGATGGACAGACAGACAGATGGACAGACAGACAGATAGATGGACAGACAGACAGATGGACAGACAGACAGATAGATGGACAGACAGACAGATGGATAGATAGATGGACAAATGTATGGACCGTCATAAGGGCAGATAAATGGATGGATTGACAGACAAATTTTGATCTAGAAAACTCACTCAAGTCTCCAATAAGCCAACTATAATACTTTGCATACCAATATGGTTCACATTTTTGCATATAACTACAATTAGAAATTCTACATGTATGAATGCTTCTTCAAACATACATGAAATAATCAGCAGCAAACTTACAACACAGTGCACCATTGTGAGATATCATAATACATTTCAGGATGCATTGCCACATAAATCATAGCTATGTTACAATGGCATACTTTTGGGACTTACATTTACCACCTCCATCTCTTGATACGTCATACAACCATAGATTTGACAACGGTTGATATTTGTAATGCTTCAAAAAGTAGTAGACATTTAATTTAGACATCACTTTCACTAGGAATGCAGATGTGCATGTAATTTTTCAAAATGAAGTCATTGTGAAATACTGTAGTCTACTTAAAATTCCATAAAGATGAATGCATCGATGGATTTTCATTTAAAATTTGGTGCAATCTGAGTTGATGCACAATTTGACATAATCATTTATTTAGTCTTTTGTTCTCCTATGTATGATAATGGATGAATAAAGATTTTATTAATTAGCTTAGTAAGAAATTAGCGCTCTTGCTTTATGGGCCAAAGTCAATTAAATATTCATGAATCCCACTAAAATAAGTCAACAGACAGTATTTCACATCACAACACACCTCTTTTACAACACAATTTTATGGTAAAAACATGACCATTTTACAAGTTTGATAACCCTAATCTCAGTTTGTAAGATATAATCCAAACAGTCATATAATACCCATGTGACTAACTTTGGGTCACAAAGTTCCACACCCCCATCCAAGTTACATCAATTCACATAGTTTTGTAATATTGCATGTCTCACAGTAACATATGACCCTGACTCAATGTAAATGTGGTACGTATCGCACCCTGCCAACCTGTAAGGACATGCAAATACAATTCATGCACATGTCTTAGTCATGCAAGCCATACAATTTCAGAAAAACTACAACAATTTTCCCTTCCAAGACAGATCCTAGAATTCACTCATAAAACATACTGAGACACTAAGAATGGAATCCTTATTTTAAAAGGACTACATCCTCATCTAACAAGGTTTGATGACTTTATAAACACTCAACATACAATTGCTCTGGACACAATTAACAGACAGATGGACATACAGCATGGATGAACAGATGGAAATGTTGCATGTATGTAGCTTTGTATTTAACATAGTTTTCACAATAGGAGGACAAAACTATTTAAAACTGATGTTTTCTCAAGGACAAATCTGTCCAAATTCACAAAGCTGTAGACTGTGGGATATTTAAGAAACAAATTTCATTTTTAAAAAAGCTTATGTGCTTCATGAAGAGTATGCCAGCATTGCAGTTCATACTCTCATGTATTTTTAAAAAAAAATTAAGTTTATTTTTTATATTTACATTGTACTTTCATTTTTGCTGAAAATCCCAGTCATTAAAATTAGACGTACTATATTTAGCTGTATTCATACATGCATTGTTCACAACAAATTCATGAGGAAATGGCTAGTATTACAATTTGTGAAGATATCAAAGGCAAAAACATTGGAAATATAAATATAACATCCCAATATATAGATTTAATTAATGCATTTCAAAATAAAAAGATAATTTGAAGAACTTTACAGCTCTATTCACTGGAGACGGTCTTTTGCATAAATTCCAGATTCTTTGGAGCTGGTCGAAAGCTTGCCATGGCTCTGTCTACACCAGTGAAACGCAAAATTGGCAACATAGCATCAACAGGAAGGAGACTGAAACAAACAGATAGTCATTCTTTGGTATATTGAGAATAATTTTTGCTCTGAAAAAAATGTTTCAAGTTACGTGATGCTAAATTTTAAAAACACCCCATGATAACATGGTTAAAACA